>NC_069502.1:821965862-822055862 GCF_027579735.1 Bombina bombina
ATTTAACGTTATATTGGCTAACATTTTAGCAGGGTGGTCACTAAACTCAGCCGGGTTGTGCACCCACTAAAAAGGTCCTGGGGAGAACACTGACTTTAATTACATAAACAGAGATAAATAGAAAACTAGTTCAACATCACTTTATAGAAACTAAAGTAATTTATAGAAATGAAAACTTTGTACATATATTTTCAATATTTAAACAAATAATAGAATTGTAAAAATACAATCTACATATTATTTACAAGACCAATCTTTGCTTTAAATACATCATGATGTCTAACATGCATTTATGGTTTGTTTCTTAAGGCGTTAACATTGCTTGCAAAATATCTGCCTACACAATAAAGGTTTTACATATGCACAGTATGTCTCAGCAATTAAGAGCTGCATTAGAAAAAGGTCTGCATGCAAAATACATTTTATAAGCATTTAAATGGTCATTTTGTTTGCAACATTCACATTTATTTGCAGTCCAGGGGCAAAAGCCTTAAGAATCTTTTTGAATATCCCCTTTGCAATGGGCAATTAAGGAAAAATATAGCTAAGCTCATTCACTGATCAAGCAATCACTGTGTAATATATTGAAAGGTCAGTTTCTGGCTCCTGTAAGATACATTCCAGTATCTTTGCATGCAGTTTAAAAAACAAACAAAAAAAACCATATATAGATAAATTACAGGAAATCCAGGTAACATGCACAATGAAATTACCAGGATGTGAGCAGACTAACCAGCTAGCGGGTGTACGTGCAGGTATTATTTATATATGGGAAGGGGGGGTAGCGTGGCTCCAGGAATACCTCTGTAGATCAGCAACAGCCGTTCCGTAATGTTCACAATTGAAGACTTGAGGTGCAGGCCAAATGGAGGACTGAGCGTGTCCTGAATATATGCAACAAGACGAGAAAGGCAGCACACACGGTATCCAAATAAAAAACAGAACTTTATTCCGGCATTGCAAAAAATACATACACACACACAAGGAAAAGGGGGACGTGTCCTTACGCGTTACGTGCCATGCGGCACTTAGTCATAGCCTTTTCCTCCTGTTTGTATTTTTTGCAATGCCATAATAAAGTTCTGTTTTTTATTTGGATACCATGTGTGCTGCCTTTTTCGTCTTATTATCTATATATGGCATATGTACGCATGCGTATGCCCACTCTATACAATAGCACTTCCTCTTCTGCACAAATTACTACTTGTCTATACCCGTGTTTCTCAATGGCAGTACTCAAGTACCCTCAACAGGCCAGGTTTTCATTAGCTGAAGCAGTGCACAGGTTAAGTAATCCGCTGATCAGTAACACTATTGTTACTAACCTTCTCTTACCAATCAGCTGATTATTTCACCTGTGCACTGGTTCAGCTATAATGAAAACCTTGCCTGTTGGGGGTACTTGAGGACTGTGTTTGAGAAACAATGGTCTATACTATATAAAGACCAGTTTATTATTTTTAACCTAAACCTGTCATTGCTTCATAAGCTGCCTATTGCTGACCTGTGTATGGGTATGATAGAACAAATAACAAAAGGCTGCTGGGTAGTAACTGTCTCCTCAGGTGAATTTACACTTTTGTATTTGCATAAACACCTTAAAACACTGGCTCTTTCTTTATCTCTGAGCATCTGTCACCTCTTGTTGCTAAGCAACTAATACACATATTCACTGCAGGAGGTTAACGTGGTGTTGTTATATTTTCTCACCTCTCCCGTCAGCAGGTAGAGAATCTCCAGGATGTGATTCAGGATCCGCTCAGGCAGCTTCTTCTTCATCTTGTTCGTGGTCAGTGATATTCTGTAACACTAAGACCTGCAACAGTGGCACGTACATTACAGAAATTACAGATAAGGGATTACTGGCCATACACACATACTATAGACACACACCTGAAATATATCTGTTTACATGTATATCCCAAACATATATACACCAACTCACAAATACCCAAGTTACTTATACCTACATATATATGCATCACATTAATGTATACATGCATATACACACTAATTCCACACACACTCATAACTGATGATAAAGGTTGTTTTGTTTTTTAATAAAAGAGAAGGGAGCTTAGAGGGTGTACTATACAATACATAAGTAATAGTAAACCACAAGTGCCTTATACAGAGCTAGTTCATATTATAAAGAGTCTACCTCTGTATTTCACACACACACTTAATCCCCTCCCCAGTATTTTATATACAGATATATAATATTATTGAGAGGATCCCTCTGACTCACACACACACACACACACATATCCCACCACTATACCTTGTTTACAAAGCTATAATACTATAGTGAGGCTCCCTCTGATTCTCTTTCACACACATACACCTCAATAGTACCTTATATACAGATACAAATTATTATATAAAGGTTTCCTCTGCTTTAAATAAAGCCACCTCATCAGTATCTTATATACACATATAAAATATTTCTAGAAAGGTTCACTCTGTCTCACACACAACCCCCCAATATGTCATATAAAAATATATAATATTATTGAAAGGTTCCATCTACCTCACACACAGAGCCCCCATAAAGATGTATAATGTTATAGAGAGACCCCCTCCCTAGTACATTATATACAAACATATAATATTACATAAGTTTCCTCTGTCTCTCACAAGCCACCTCCCCAGTACCTTGTATACTGTTTTACAATATTATAGAGGTTCCCTTTTCCTCACACACACAGCCCCATCCCCAGCAACTTATATACAGTTATAAAATATTATAGAGGTCCCCCCCCCCCCACACACACACAGGCCCCTCCTCTCTGTACATAATATACAGATATACAATTGTGTAGAAGGTTATCTCTGTTTCGCACACACACACACAGTCCCCTCCCCAGTACCTTATATACAGTTATACAATATTATACACATGTTCCCTCTTCCACACACACACGCAGTACCTTAAATACAGATGTATAATTGTATATGGAAGTTATCTCTGCTTCACATACAAAATCGCCTGTAGTACATTTTAAAGAGATAGTTATTATTATTAAAAAGGTCTTCAATCTGACATACACAGTTACCTACATGAAACCACTGTACTGAGTGCTGAGACGGTAAAAGCTTTTTCCATACAACAATAACTACATGTGATGTGTACAATGATCTAAATGCACTACTAAGAGTTACCGGAAGCTGCATTTAAACTTCCTGCAGTCCTCTTACCTGTGTGGTCACAGCAGTCTTGTGACGTCACAGGTCCTTCAGCTCGAAGGAACCGAGTTGCTATAATGAAAAGTATCAATATGCTGCCGGTTTCTTAAAGGTAAATATGAGCAAATACATAATTGTATAGTGGTATATACTTCTATATACTGTACTTAAGACGGTATGTGCGTGTTTATTAGGCAGCAGGCTTGGCAGGGAGCTAATTCAGCCTGATTGCGTATGTGAGAGGCAGAATAGCAACCTGCCTTACCTTATATACAGATGTATAATATTATACAGAGGTTCCCTCTGCCTCAGACACACAGAGAACCTTCTCTGTACAGTAAATATAGATTTAAATTATACAGAGATTCTCGCTATATATCATATACACAGCCTGTTCTCCTGTATGTTATATACATATGTAACAGCATAGAGATGCTCTTTCTGCCTCACACGCACTAATCCAGTGCAATAAATACAGATATAAAGAACTTACACAAAGCTACTACTGTGTCTTCTTTTCTTGCAATACTACCGTAGTAGCAGCTAGATCCCATCCAGCTGTTGGACCGGTCACGTGACTGCCGTGACTTCATTGATATCTTAGCTGAAAGGGACCGCGTTAACAAATCAGTGTTATACTCCGTGAGCTGTGTGTTGTGAGTTATCAGCTTTGTGTAACAGAGGATGCAGCGTGAGAGCTAACAGAGGCCCCCCTGTTGTCTGATGTGTGAGTCAGGATTGGGGTTGTATGATGAATAGAGGGATGAGGCGTTTGAAGGAGGCTGAGTGAGGTTAAGGGAACTGAGAGTGAAGGAGAGAGGTGATGAAAGGGCGAGGAGGGGCTGTGGGAGGGTAACGAGGTGCTGAGAGTGAGGGCAAGAGGTGTTGAGAGGCTGTGTGAGGGAGAGGGGAAGCTAAGAGTGAAGGAGAGAGGTGTTGTGTGAGTTAGAGGAGGGTTAAAAGGGTAAGGGGAGCTGAGAGTGAAGGAGAGAGGTGTTGTGTGAGGTAGAGGAGGGCTAAAGGGGTAAGGGGGAGCTGAGAGTGAAGGAGAGAGGTGTTGAGGGGGTGAGGAGGGGCTGTGTGATAGAGAGGAGGACTGAGAGGTTAAGATGGCGCTGAGAGTGAGGGATAGAGGTGTTGAGAGTGTGAGGAGGGGCTGTGTGAGGGAGAGAAGGGCCAAAGGGGTAAGGGGGAGCTGAGAGTGAGGGATAGAGGTGTTGAGTGGGGGCTGTGTGAGGGAGAGGAGAGCTGAGAGGTTAAGGGAGGGCTAAGAGTGAAGGAGAGGGGGAGGAGGGGGCTGTGTAAGGGAAAGGATGGGTAAAGGGGAGCTGAGAGTGAGGAGGGGCTGTGTGAGGATGAGGAGGGGTAAGGGTGAGCTGAGGGTGAGGCGGGGCTGTGTGAGGATGAGGAGGGCTAAAGGGGTAAGGAGGAGCTGAGAGTGAAGGAGAGATGTGTTGAGGAGGGGGCTGTGTAAGGGAAAGGAGGGATA
Source organism: Bombina bombina (assembly GCF_027579735.1). Lineage (NCBI taxonomy): Eukaryota > Metazoa > Chordata > Amphibia > Anura > Bombinatoridae > Bombina > Bombina bombina. Next base: position 821,970,538 of record NC_069502.1, read on the forward strand.
AAGGGGTAAGGGGAGCTGAGAGTGAGGCAAAGAGGTGTTGAGAGGGTGAGGATGAGGAGGGCTAAAGGGGTAAGGAGGAGCTAAGAGTGAAGAAGAGAGTCGTTGAGAGTGTGAGGAGGGGGCTGTGTGAGGGAGAGGAAGGTAAGGGGGAGCTGAGAGGGAAGGAGAGAGGTGTTGAGATGGTGAGGAGGGGCTGTGTGAGGATGAGGAGGGCTAAAGGGGTAAGGAGGAGCTGAGAGTGAAGAAGAGAGTCATTGAGAGTGAGGAGGGGGCTGTGTGAGGGAGAGGAAGGTAAGGGGCAGCTGAGAGGGAAGGAGAGAGCTGTTGAGAGGTTGAGGAGGGGGCTGTGTAAAGGAAAGTAGGGCTGATAGGGTAAGGGGGAGCTGAGAGTGAGGGAAAGAGGTGCTGAGAGGCTGAGGAGGAGCTGTGTGAATATGAGGAGGGCTAAAGGGGTAAGGAGGAGCTTAGTATGAAGGAGAGAGGTGTTGAGAGGGTGAGGAAGGGACTGTGTGAGGGAGAGGAGAGCTAAGAGGGTAAGGGGGAGTTGAGAGTGAGGAATAAGATGTGTTTAGAGGATGAGAAGGGCTAAAGGGGTAAGGAGGAGCTGAGAGTAAAGAAGAGAGATGTTGGGAGGGGACTGTGTGAGAAAGAAAAGGGCTAAGAGGAGGAGACTGTAAGGGAGAGGGGAATTTAGAAAGTGAGGAGGGTCTGGGAGAGGGGGGCTGAAAGGGGGCCGTGTGTAAGGTAGACTGATACTAAGAAGGTGATGAGAGAGCTGTGTGTGAGTGAGAGAAGATTAGAGGGTAAGTAGGGGGCTTAGATGTTAAGAAGGGAGCTGTGTTAAAGGGACACTGAACCCAATTTATTTCTTTTGTGATTCAGATAGAGCATGTCATTTTTAAGCAACTTTCTAATTTACTTCTATTAGCAATTTTTCCTCGTTCTCTTACTATCTTTATTTGAAAAAGGCACCTGAGCAATTTTTTTATTCAGAACCCTGGACAGCACTTGTTTGTTGGTGGGTGAATTTATCCACCAATCGGCAAGAACAACCCAGGTTGTTCACCAAAAATGGTCCGGCATCTAAACTTACATTCTTGCATTTCAAATAAAGATTCCAAGAGAATGAAGAAAATTTGATAATAGGAGTAAATTAGAAAGTTGCTTAAAATTGCTCTATCTGAATCACAAAAGAAAAAATTTGGGTTCAGTGTCCCTTTAAAGAGGAAACTGAGAGTGTAAGGAGAGACTGTTTGTTAGTGGGTGAGGGGGGTGAATGAGGGAAAGGAGGCTGAGAGGGTGAGAAAGGGCTTTGTGTGAGAGAGAGAAGTTCTGAGAAGGTGAGGAGGGGGCCGTTTGAGGGTAAGGATGGGGACTGATAGGATGAGAAAGGGCTGTGTGTGAAGAAGAGGGGACTGAAATGGTGAGAAGAAAGCTGGGCTATGAGAGGGAGGCTGAGAGGGTGTATGATTGAGAGGGTGAGAATGGTCTGTGTGTGTTTGAGAGAGTGAGGATGAGCGAGGAAGAGGGTTGCTAACAGAGTAAAGAGGGGGCTGTGTGAGGGGGAGTGGTGGAAAAGTGTGAGAAGGGTACTGTATGTGATGGAGAGAGGTTTTGAGAGGGATAGGAGGGGGCTGTATTAAGGGAGAAGGGAGCTAAAAGGTTAAGTAGGGAACTGGATGAGGAGGGGGCTGTGTGAGGGAGAAGGGAGCTGAATAGTTAAGTAGGGAACTGGATGAGGAGGGTGCTGTGTGAGGGAAAGGGGGGGGCTAAGAGGATTAGAAGGGGGGCTGTGGGTGAGGGAGAGAGATTCTAAAGAGGGGACTGAGTGAGGGAGGGGAGGTAAAAGGGAGGGTACTGGAATACATTTATTTTTAGGGTAATTAGGCTGGTTCTAGGGGACTAATTTATAGCATGTCCCTGCCTTAGTCACAGTACAGTCTAAACAAGATCTAAAGTGACAAATCCTTCTTATATAAAAGAGAGCAACACAGGTAGTGGTTTCCTACAGATTGTATGAGGCAGCACGCTTATGTTTAGTTTAGTTTGCTGTGCAGTTGTGAAATTGCTGTGCCCTACAGTCGTCTCCTCAAGCAGGAAGGTTGAATGGACAGACTGGTGATACAGCACTGCCTGTCACATGTGGCTAATTAGTGAGGGTCGGATACTGAAACACAAATGAAAGAAAAGCAACAGAGGGAGTAGCATAAGTCCAGAAGCTGAAAGCAGAGCTCTCTTGTTGCTGAATTCAGTGTTGGAAGCTCCTCTGTACGTCACTGTCAGCACGTGCACCGCTGAAGCAACCTGTGACTGTAATTGAATGGCTTACCTGGGAGTAGTGCTGTTGTAACTCTCGCACCTCTCCTGGCCAAAGTGCACAGCTCATTTCAGTCAGCACTGGGGCACATTTTATTAGAGCCACTTGTGTGCTGCAATGGGAGATAATAAACTTCTGCTGTGCACATTCACCGTCTGCTTCTCATGATTTTTGCTGGCTCATTAAATATAACTACAGGAAGAGCTCTGACTCTTTCCCATCTCTCATTTTTTGCCTCTTCCTTTCCTCTTGCAGGTGTCACATTTCTAGCATCTGAGTTAAGATGAACAGTTACAGAAAGCAGATGGCAGAGCAGTTCCTGAGTCAGGCCCTGGACATCATCTGCCTGCTGACCGGAGAGGTGAGTGCTGCTTCTGATCACCAGACCTATATTATTAATGCTTACATCAACTTGGCCACCTGCACACCCCCCAGCACTAAGGGTCCCCTTACAAACAACCCTCCCTCATCCCCCCTAGCATCTAGGGGCCACTGCACCTCTCCAGGGACCCCTGCACCAACTCTCCACTGCAAAGTTTCTATTACCAGCCCATTCTTCTGCACAACTATCCACTGTACCTCTCCAGGACTCTGCACAACCCTCCATCAAAAAACCTCCCTCAGCACCCAGGGTCTTCTGCACAACTATCCACTGTAAAACCTCCCCAATCACCCAGTGGGTCCTGCACAACAATCAATGAAACAACCTCCCTTAGCACCCAGGGACCCCTACACAACTATCCACTGTAAAACATCCCTTAACACCCAGGGTCCCCTTCACTGCAAAATCACCCCATCTCCCAGTTGCGCATAGCGCATATACAATCCTTCACTGTAAAACTAAACAGCCCTAGTACTCCTCTGCATGACCCTACCATCATTAACAAAAATTCAAGGGTCCCACTGCATAATACCCAAAACAAAAAATATATAAAGAACATTAGTTACCAAGTGCTACCTTGCAGGGCTACAGCAACCAATGAACTTTCTGTCACAGTGCTTGCCGAGACGCTACTGCGCAACTGGCAACTGAAAATTAGGGCCTGGCACCCTGGTTTGGAGCTCCCGAGATCCCCAAGGGTGCCCGCCACTTCCTGCTGCCAGCTACCACCAGACACACCTGAAATATTTCCCCAGTGTGGCTGGATCATTTTGAGGCAATAATTTTTGTAAAATGCTCATCCTTCAGGGGTGGGTACAATCTACAATTACTGGTGTGGCTAAGAGCAAAGACAACATGTTAATAAATGTTAAGGAGAAGCCAATGCTTTGGTGGAGTGGAGTGGGCATGTCATGTTTGAGGCTGGGGAGTGTATAGTATGCACTGCATTTTTCATATGGCAAATAAAAACTAGACCTGCACCTTCACAAATTAATGATGGAACAGCGGTGCTTATAATAGGAGGAGGAATGCCAGCTCAGTAAAAAGCTGTTTCTGGGCTAGTGTAGGTGGGTGGATTGTCTGCCTTCATCTGTGTTGCTCTCTCCCTGCACCATTTGCTGGGTCTCTGAGGCGCTAATGTACTGCTGACTGCTGGTGTTTTCATTTTAGAGTTGCAGTCATAGGTATTGTTGGGCTGTGCAGTTTTTCATGTCCATGAAGTGTCAGTCTGCGTAGGAACCTGGTACTCTGCTGTACTCCTGGTTTCTATGTGCTTCTTACTGTTATAGCATAAGGGGGCTGGAACTGCACCTCATGTTGTCTGCTGTAGTTGTTTCTAGTATTGCTGTGTCCAGTGTCAGAGTACACAGAGACCCTGAGATAAAGCTGCAACTCCTGTCTTCCCAACCAGCGTTACATTCACTTCCTCTCCCTTTTCTACCAGCTGCATCTCCTCAGTGTAGCAGGGGGAATCAAACTTCAACAGCTACGTTTTAAAATCTGGCCAGAGAGGACTGCAAGTATATAGATGTACAGTACACTGGGCTAACTGCTCTGCCTTCTAACTGCTTCATTCTGAAAGTGTAACGCTGGTGATATATAATATATGGCTCTTAAAGATTGTCTTTTAGAGCAGACTGTTATTTTTATTTTGCAGAAATTAGTCTCAAGCTGCCTTTATATTTATTATTGATTTATAATGCTCTAGCTGGATTTTGTTTTAATCTTTCATTGCAAATTAACATGCAGCTCTCTTGATTTGCACAGTATTCTGAAAATGGAGTTTATTATTAGTATTATAACTGTATTTTATTGTATTAGTGAATATATATATATATATATGTGTGTGTGTGTGCGTGCCTTGGGCTGGCTCCTAACTTTTGAACATATTTGTTGAGCATTGTCCTATCAACCAAAGACTCAACTCTATTGTCCCAAATTAGACCTCACCCAAAGGCTCTTTATTTTTGACTGAAGCTCATGTCCTCCGTCTTCAGCATCCTCAAACCACAGAACTTATTTAAAGTAATTCAGTCAGTTATGTTACTTTGTGGTGATCAAGACTGTGAAGAAAGCCCCTTAATTTAAAGAGAATTAGAAGTAAACAAGAACTGTTAGTCCAGGGAAACGGATGATTTTCTCTTATATAAATTTTATAGGAATATGTCATTGTGAAGAAGAGTCCCTCCCACAGCAGCGTTCACCAGCAGAGCAGAGAGGTGAGAACTTCTGGGGAATGTGACATTACATTAGAGTCATGTTATAGTGACACCCGTTACTGACCTATTTGTTCCTGTGTGTGTTTTCCTAACTTCTCTTTGTGTCTCTGCATGTTCTCAGTATCATTATCCCCCAACAGCAGCAATTCAATTCACCAGCTGAGAGGAGCATGAGCACTGCTGGGGAATGTGACATTATACACAGTGACTCCCTTTACTGACCCATCTGACCCTGTGTGCATTTACCTATTGTACCTTCTGCCTGTGTATCTGCATGTTCTCATTAACATTATCCTGGCTCTGTCAGTAAAAGTGTGGGACAGAACCAGTACCAGTGTCAGTGCTGAATGAGTTGTCTGTGTTTCAGGTGCCTATAAAGTGTGATGATGTTGCTGTGTATTTCTCTATGGAGGAGTGGGAGTATATAGAGGGACACAAGGAGCTTTATAAGGATGTCATGATGGAAACTTGCCAAGCATTATGGACTATGGAGATCCCAGGAAATGAGAGCTCAGGTAACGCTGTGTAGCAAGTAATAAATATTTCACGCAGGAAATGCACCTACACTACAATGACTGACAGAAAGTAAATCTACAGTGAATCTATCACAAGTGATCTAATGAGCTATCTGATTATAAACAAAAATAACACATTTAAAGGATTAAGAGAGATTGTTTGTTAGGCCTTATCTTAAAAGGGGGGAGGGGGGGGGGTGTCAGTTAGCACTTAGTAGTATTCTACACCTTCACCTGGAACTGAATGGGTTACCTGACAAGAGATCTCGGGAACAGAAATCAGACATGCAGCCAGGAAAAGTCTAATCACTGTTCTGTTTATTAAAAAGCGCACCATACTTTTATAGAAAATGGTTACAGTATATGGGGTTAAACAATGACGTATCGTAAATAACACCATGTTACACAGTGTGAGTTAGAACAAAGGGGCACAGTAAAATATAAGACAAAGAATCATACCAAGAAACTAACAGTTTTAGATAACGGTGTATCCGGGCGCATTGCCAAGGACATTACAAGGCCATTGTTGAGAAACAAGTATTTCTAACATCAGCATATTTTCTTCACAGCATAATAAACTACATTATAATGAAATATAATAAACACATCTTAAAATGGTGGTTACACAAAATGGCGTCAGTAATACTAAATATATTCTAACAATGTTAAATCGGTTATATATTCATTTATATATGTTAATATTAATTTATAGATGTAAATATTTGATATGCAAAAAGTAACAGATGCTTTGTTTTTGTTAATTGAATACATATTAAGATGCCTTTTTTAGGTGCAAAAAATGGTTTCATATCCATTTAACAAAATAATCTGATTCTATTCTTTATTAGAACTAACAGGTCACAGTGATGAAAATCTATACACAGGAGCTGCAGAACTGGTACAGAATATTCAGCCAGTGGAGACCCCATCAGATGTCTCTGCAGGTAACAGATCTATGATACAAGCTGCTGTTAATGTTTTCTTCATCATTTATTTTAACCCCTTATGGACCAGACCATTTTTAAATTTTTGCTGTGTTTCTTACTCATTTACTGTACCCACACATATTATATACCGTTGTTCTCGCCATTAAATGGACTTTCTAAAGATACCATTATTTTCATCATATCTTATAATTTACTATAAATAAATGATAAAATATGATGAAAAAATGGAAAAAAACACACTTTTTCTAACTTTGACCCCCAAAATCTGTTAGACATCTACATCCACCAAAAAACATCCATGGTAAATAGTTTCTAAATTTTGTCCTGAGTTTAGAAATATCCAATGTTTACATGTTCTTTGCTTTTTTTGCAAGTTATAGGGCAATAAGTACAAGTAGCACTTTACTATTTCCAAACCATTTTTTTTTTTCAAAAGTAGCGATAGTTACATTGTAAAACCGATATCTGTCAGGAATCCCTGAATATCCTGTGACATGTGTATATATATATATATATATATATATATATATTTTAATAGACAACCTAAAGTATTGATCTAGGCCCATTTTGGTAAATTTTATGCCACCATTTTACCGCCAAATGCGATCAAATAGAAAAAAATCGTTCACTTTTTCACAAACTTTAGGTTTCTCACTGAAATTATTTACAAACAGCTTGTGTTATTATGGCATCAATGGTTGTAAATGCTTCTCTGGGATGCCCTTTGTTCATAAATAGCAGACATTTATGGCTTTGGCATTACTTTTTGGTAATTAGAAGGCCGCTAAATGCCGCTGCGCACCACACTTGTATTATGCCCAGCAGTGAAGGGGTTAATTAGTTAGCTTGTAGGGCTAATTTTAGCTTTAGTGTAGAGATCAGCCTCCCACCTGACACATCCCACCCCCTGATCTCTCTAAATCAGCTCTCTTCCTTCCCCCACCTCACAATTGTCACAATTGTTGTTGTTGTGTTTTTTTTTTGTTTGTTTTTTTTTAAATAATTTTTTTATATATATGTTTTCTGAGGTGTAGGATACCCCATTACCCCCAACCTCCCTGACCCCCCCCCCCCCCCAAACAGCTCTCTAAGCCTCCCCCCTCAACATATTGGCCGCAATCTTAGGTACTGGCAGCTGTTTGCCAGTACCCAGTTTACAAAAAAATTGCCCCTGTTTTATAAAAATAAATAAATAAAAAAAACATTTTCTGTAGTGTAGCTTCCCCCCCTCAATACCCTACCCCCTCCTGGATCCGTTTCCAATTTTTTCTTCCCTTTTCCCTCTCCCTCCTTTGGCTCCCTCCTTCGTTGGTGGATTGATGATTGCGCATGCTCCCAAACCCCGGCACCTTGCACGCTCACGTATGGACGATGGGCCGCCCTCCCTGCTGTGGCTCCCACCCACCAACGATCGGCACCACCGCTGTCTGGTGCAGAGAGATTAACTCTGAAAATCTTTTTCTGCAGTGCCCCACTCATGCAGAAATAGTGCAATCTCGCTATTTTTAGCGAGATTGTAGCAGAGAAAAGCCCAGGACTGCAGCGACATACAGGGTACGTCGCTGGTCCTTAAGGGCATAACGACCAGCATCATACAGGGTACAACGCTGGTTGTTAAGGGGTTAAAACTCAGATCTCTGAACTCTGAAATGATTTAATTATGTAAATTATGGACCTGAGGACAGACCCGTTGCAAACATAAAATTCTTATAGCCCTCTCCTGGTTTGCCTCATATCTCTCAAACCGCTCTTTCTCATTTTCCTTTAACAACATATCTTGTGATCCTATGCCTATCTCAGTTGGAGTACCACAAGGCTCTGTCTTGGGCCCCTTGCTTTTCTCTCTCTATATAGCCTTACCTTGGAAAACTTATAGCCTCCTTTTGGATTCCAGTACCACTTATATGCTGATGATACCCAAATCTATCTTTCCTCTCCTGATATCTCTCCCTCTTTACTCAAGCAGATTTCCAACTGCCTCTCAGCAATTTACTCTTGAATGTCTTCACACTACCTCCAACTCAATCTGTCCAAAACTGAGCTGCTTCTTATTCCCCCCCCCCCCCCCCCCTTCGAGACATCCAACACCTGACATTTCTCTGACAGTTGGAGACTCTATTCTCAACACCTCACCCCAGGTCCGCTGTCTTGGGGTCAACCTAGACTCAGAGGTCACATTCAACCCACATATATAAGCACTTGCCAAATCCTGCTGTTCACACCTTTGCAACATTTCCAGAATTCGTCCCTTCCTTACTCCAAAAAACTACAAAAATATTTATTAATTCCCTCATTTTGTCACGCATTGATTATTGCAATCTCCTAAATGGCCTTCCAAAACACCGCCTCTCCTCCCTCCAATCTATTATGAATGCTTCTGCTAGACTCATCCACCTAAGTCGCTGATCTACATAAGCTGCTCCGCTCTGCCAGTCTCTACACTGGCTCCCCATACACTCCAGAATACAATTTAAAGTATTAACCCTAGCTTACAAAGCACTTAACAGTCTAACTCCCAACTTTATTTCCTCTCTCATTGTGAAATATTTCCCATTCCGTCCTCTTCAATCAACTTCTGACCTACGTCTCTCCACTCCTGTTATCTCTACGTCCCACTCCCGCCTCCAAGACTTTGCACGTGCTGCTCTTGTCCTCTGGATCTCTCTACCCCGCTCCATAAGACTGTCTCCAACCTTGTATAGATTCAGACACTCCTTGAAAACCCACCTATTCAGCGAGGCGTACCATCTCTTCTCCACCCCTCATCCGAACCAAACTAATACATGAACTGCCTGACTCACTGCTGCAACTACAACCGATGTAACAAGCTACCCCAACCTTATGTTTCTGCACCCTAAACCTGTAGACAGTGAGCTCTCTGAAGCAGGGCCCTCTTCCTCCTGTACCAGATTTGTTTCATTTTGTTATGTTTTGTATTTTATAAAAAATCTTTGTTATTGTATACCCCTATCGTACCCAGCGCTAGGGAATTTGGCGGAGCTATACAAATAAATGATAATAATATTATTGTATAATCAGATGTGAGATAACTACACATGGACATGAAACCCACATTTTTTTTTCTTTTGTGATTCGGAAAGAATATGTGATTTTAAGCAACTTTCTAATTTACTTCTATTATCATTATTTGTCTTTGTTCTTTTGGTATCTTTATTTGAATAGCAGGAATGTAAGCTTAGGAGACTGACCATTTTTTGGTTCAGATCCAGGGTAGCACTTGCTGATTGGTGGCTAAATTTATCCATTTAAGCAACTTTCCAATTTAATTCAATTATCTAATTTATTCTGTTCTCTTGGTATCTTTTGTTGAATAAATGCCTCATGTTATTGGCTTAACCAGTGCATTCAGCTAGTTCCCAGTAATGCATTACTTCTTCTTTAACATAGGATACCAAGAGAGTGAAGCAAATTAAATAAAAGAAGTAAATTGGAAAGTTGTTTAAAATTGTATGCTCTATTTTAGTTATGAAAGAAAAAACATTTGTGATTCATGTCCCTTTAAATCCATTTAACCAAAAACCTAATTGTATTCTTTATTAGAACTAACAGGTCACAGTGATGAAAATCTAGACACAGGATCACATGGAGACCTTGTACAGAATATTCAGCCATCAGATGTCTATGCAGGTGAGTGATTTATGGTATAAGCTGCACAGTTAGAAAACTCAGATTCTGAAATTATTTCAACCTATAAATAACTATCGGCTAGATTAGAGTTTTGCGTTATGAGTGAAAAAGCAGCGTTATGGCTCATAACGCTGCTTTTTCACCTACCGCTGCTATTACGAGTCTTGTCTAAATAGCTGTACCGCACACCTTTTTGGCCGTAACGCAAAATAACTAACGCTCCTTTCAAAAAGTCCTTTTTCAATGGGACTTCCATAACGCCAGTATTACGAGTTTTGCCTGGGAGGCCAAAAATGAGCGGTACAGCCTATACCGAAAGATTCGTACCGCGATCTAAAGTCAGTAGTTATGAGTTTTACGTTAAAAAGCTGTAGCATAGAACTCATAACTAAAGTGTTAAAAAGTACACTAACAGGGGCGGAGCTTGGCCACGCTAGCTGATGGCCGCACACTGATTGAGCTCTGAAGCCTCAAAACTCTTATGACAGGGATTAAGTAACCCACAGCTTGTTGGAACCAGGATAAAACTTTCTAATGCGCTTCTGAACGAATTGAGCATCTAACCTCGCCGTTTGGACTTGCCAGACTGAACTGGGTGCTTAATATCTATACTGCGCAGTGAGGCCTGTACCGGAACAAGGTGAGCCACGCTTGGGAAAACGGCAGCAATATAATCACTGGGACTGAGGTTCTGTTATAACGGATATCAAACACGACTACTTGCTGAAGGGTCGGTTGGCCAGGATTATATAGCACCAGCAGAGAAGCGGTTCAGGTGGCTTTGTAGTGGACCGCTACTTTGGGCCGTGATCAACTTAGGTCGCAGCAAGTGCCCAAGCAGACTTCTTACCAGCCCCAAAGCAGTTTTCTGCAGACGGACGGTGGTACTCATAGGCGCCGGAGAAGAGGGTGAGTCATACAGCGCTTAAGGTGCACGGACCTTGCAGTACTGTTGCGGCCTCCTTTGGTTTGTTTAAAATCTTAAAGGGAAACCAAAACAAAAAAGAAGTTTTAAATCAATCTCTATGACTGGTTAATGGGGGCTGGCGAATTCTTATAAAGGACTCGGAGTAGTTAAGTGTAGTATAGACTTTGTACTGCAGTACTATAAAATACACAGATAATACAGGGAAGCCAAGTAGGCTTATCCTGTTTGTTGGAGGAGAAGACCCTCTTTATGCCCCTTTGCAGCAACGATTTGGAAAGCAAAGTACACAACACAGATATTGGAGCTGCAATCACCATATTTGAGAGGTATAGGGAGGTATTTCCTGACAGCTCACATCGCTTATTGTTTGGGGATGTCTAGCAGACGGATAGCAAAGCCAATTAAGGGCTCCCAATCCACCAACATGGAGGGCTATCTAATTTCAGCTGAAACAGTCCCCTGCGCAAATAGAGATTCCTCTGAATCTAGCAGACAAACAACCGCCACACAGACACTTAATTCAGATCCCTCGCAACCTGGCTACGTCACTAAAGATGATATTAAGCATTTGTCTTCTAAAAATGATATAAAAGAGGCTATGATAGATGTTAAACTCATTATACAGAAAGTAACCTAGGGGTTACAAAAAAAGAGTACACTTGAAAGCACTCACCCCCTCATCAGTGTGTGGGAATAGAGCGTGGTGTATATGAAAAAAGGACACATAAAAACATAAACACTTTAATAGAACAATTTAAAACTTGGGTGCATTTAAAAACACTAGAGAACTATTAGGTAGTATTATGAAGTGGCTTGGAGGTGTCTGACCTTACGTGGTAATACTACTGATTAGTCAGATATATAGTTAAGCAGACATCTCATTGGATGTGAAATAACCTAGATAAATAAAGGATGTATGAGTAATACAATAGGCACTATATATTGTGTGTAAGACCTGTGAATGGAATTACTCTTATCAAGCTGAGTGCTACTAGTTACTCAAACAATATCTCCTATTTCTGGTTCTATTCACATGTAGGTGCTGCTCTTGGTTAATGTAATAAATGGTCAAGTTTCAGGGATAATAAGCCCCGTTCAGTAAGAGCATAAAAGTATATTAGCTTCTCATAATCGCTGAGTTGGTTATGGTATCATATTCACTATAGTTAGCGGTATAGCAGTAATATAGCGTGCTCCTGTGAAAACAAAGTGAGGAACTATACCGATAGTACCAAATGGTAAACAGGAATTAAATAACATCCATAAGTGTGACTCAGTTATGTTATGAATACTAATAACCCTTAGGGCAAACGGTTAGTCTGGTAATGTTGGCTGAAATGCAGCCTAGTGATTGTGAATTTGATGCAAATAAGGGAGTTACTTCCCTCAGGAGTCACTGTGGATAGGCAAATGTTGAACTAGCAATAGTACGTATTAAACAATCATATTGTACAATCATATGGTGGAGACCAGATAACATTCAGTGTAACTATGTCTTTTCAATTTCTGTATCTACTATTAGATTACAATGCATAAGGATTTCTAGTAACCACTGTAGAAACTGCCAGTTTTAGTACTAACCTGGTAACCTCTTTATGCAACCACTATTAAAAATTATTGTACCGGCACTCAGCTCTCCCCGCAATCTTCTGTGAGCGCACAAAGGCAAACGTAGAGTTTAATACTTACTATTGCTAGTTCAACATATGCCTATCCACAGTGAATCCTGAGGGAAGTAACTCCCTTATTTGCATCAAATTCACAATCACTAGACTGCATTTCAGCCAACATTACCATACTGAGACTAACCGTTTGCCCTAAGGGTTATTAGTATTCATAACATAACTGAGTCACACTTATGGATGTTATTTAATTCCTGTTTACCATTTGGTACTATCGGTATAGTTCCTCACTTTGTCTGCACAGGAGCACACTATATTACTGCTATACCGCTAACTATAGTGAATATGATACCATAACCAACTCAGCGATTATGAGACGCTAATATACTTTTATGCTCTTACTGAACAGGGCTTATTATCCCTGAAACTTGACCATTTATTACATTAACCAAGAGCAGCACCTACATGTGAACAGAACCAGAAATAGGAGATATTGTTTGAGTAACTAGTAGCACTCAGCTTGATAAGAGTAATTCCATTCACAGGTCTTACACACAATATATAGTGCCTATTGTATTACTCATACATCCTTTATTTATCTAGGTTATTTCACATCCAATGAGATGTCTGTTTAACTATATATCTGACTAATCAGTAGTATTACCACGTAAGGTCAGACACCTCCAAGCCACTTCATAATACTACCTAATAGTTCTCTAGTGTTTTTAAATGCACCCAAGTTTTAAATTGTTCTATTAAAGTGTTTATGTTTTTATGTGTCCTTTTTTCATATACACCACGATCTATTCCCACACACTGATGAGGGGGTGAGTGCTTTCAAGTGTACTCTTTTTTTTGTAACCCCTAGGTTACTTTCTGTATTGTGAATAAGTACACAGCACCCAAGGGCATATGATAATTAAATAAGGCCATTTTTTTTACCATTACCAGCCCATCCCTCTGTATTTCGAGTAGTGCCATCACACAATTTTTTCCTTTAGATGTTAAACTCATGTTTGGAGAATTAAAAAAGGACATAGTTGCAGTAGATCACAGGGTCTCTCAGGTGGAGGAAATGCAAGAAACTATACGCTCAGACCTTCAACATCAGGCTAGCTGTATACAATCTCAAGACGCAACAGTCCAGAACCTGACTGACAGAATTGAGGATTTAGAAAATAGGAGCAGGCGGAACAACCTGCGGCTCCGAGGAGTGCCTGAAACAGTAAACCCGCCTGAAATAGGTCAATACATCCAAGAGTTATTTAAATTTCTCAAAAATGCCTAGACCACCAGCTAGAGCCCCACCTAGGGACATCATTATCAAGCTCTTATCATACAAAGATAAGGAGGACATCCTCCGGCACTCCAGGAACAAGCACCCCCTCCTATATGAGGGCACGGAAATTCAAGTCTTCACAGATCTACAGGGAGTGCAGAATTATTAGGCAAATGAGTATTTTGACCACATCATCCTCTTTATGCATGTTGTCTTACTCCAAGCTGTATAGGCGCGAAAGCCTACTACCAATTAAGCATATTAGGTGATGTGCATCTCTGTAATGAGAAGGGGTGTGGTCTAATGACATCAACACCCTATATCAGGTGTGCATAATTATTAGGCAACTTCCTTTCCTTTGGCAAAATGGGTCAAAAGAAGGACTTGACAGGCTCAGAAAAGTAAAAAATAGTGAGATATCTTGCAGAGGGATGCAGCACTCTTAAAATTGCAAAGCTTCTGAAGCGTTATCATCGAACAATCAAGCGTTTCATTCAAAATAGTCAACAGGGTCGCAAGAAGTGTGTGGAAAAACCAAGGCGCAAAATAACTGCCCATGAACTGAGAAAAGTCAAGCGTGCAGCTGCCAAGATGCCACTTGCCACCAGTTTGGCCATATTTCAGAGCTGCAACATCACTGGAGTGCCCAAAAGCACAAGGTGTGCAATACTCAGAGACATGGCCAAGGTAAGAAAGGCTGAAAGACGACCACCACTGAACAAGACACACAAGCTGAAACGTCAAGACTGGGCCAAGAAATATCTCAAGACTGATTTTTCTAAGGTTTTATGGACTGATGAAATGAGAGTGAGTCTTGATGGGCCAGATGGATGGGCCCGTGGCTGGATTGGTAAAGGGCAGAGAGCTCCAGTCCGACTCAGACGCCAGCAAGGTGGAGGTGGAGTACTGGTTTGGGCTGGTATCATCAAAGATGAGCTTGTGGGGCCTTTTCGGGTTGAGGATGGAGTCAAGCTCAACTCCCAGTCCTACTGCCAGTTTCTGGAAGACACCTTCTTCAAGCAGTGGTACAGGAAGAAGTCTGCATCCTTCAAGAAAAACATGATTTTCATGCAGGACAATGGTCCATCACACGCGTCCAAGTACTCCACAGCGTGGCTGGCAAGAAAGGGTATAAAAGAAGAAAATCTAATGACATGGCCTCCTTGTTCACCTGATCTGAACCCCATTGAGAACATGTGGTCCATCATCAAATGTGAGATTTACAAGGAGGGAAAACAGTACACCTCTCTGAACAGTGTCTGGGAGGCTGTGGTTGCTGCTGCACGCAATGTTGATGGTGAACAGATCAAAACACTGACAGAATTCATGGATGGCAGGCTTTTGAGTGTCCTTGCAAAGAAAGGTGGCTATATTGGTCACTGATTTGTTTTTGTTTTGTTTTTGAATGTCAGAAATGTATATTTGTGAATGTTGAGATGTTATATTGGTTTCACTGGTAAAAATAAATAATTGAAATGGGTATATATTTGTTTTTTGTTAAGTTGCCTAATAATTATGCACAGTAATAGTCACCTGCACACACAGATATCCCCCTAAAATAGCTATAACTAAAAACAAACTAAAAACTACTTCCAAAACTATTCAGCTTTGATATTAATGAGTTTTTTGGGTTCATTGAGAACATGGTTGTTGCTCAATAATAAAATTAATCCTCAAAAATACAACTTGCCTAATAATTATGCACTCCCTGTATGTCCAGCGACTCTCCAGAAACAGCGAGATTTGCGCTACATTACCTCTAAGCTCAAGGAGCAGCAAATTCAATATAGATGGGGATTCCCCACCTGCATAATTGCATCCAAGGACGGCACAACAGCTATCTTCAAGACACCTGCTGATCTTCCTACTTTCAACCAAGCCTTTGGTCTGCAGATTAGGCCACCTAATATAGCAGTAGCTCCAGTACAACCAGGGCCTGAGGCGGGCCGCGGTGAGGATTGGCTGCGACCTGCCTAGGCCGCAAGTCAACATGTCAGTTTGTCTAAAAGGATCATATTATTCTGCCTGGTGTACTCAGAACTTCTATGGATCCTCCCACCCAAGACTTTTATCCCAGCAGTGTTCCTGGACAGATAAGTCAAAGCTTGCCTTTTCTGCTATTATCATTAGTACTGTATTGATAATTTTTCTTTCCAGGTCTTTAGCTTACGGGCCAGTCTAACCTGCTCTTTCTATTTATACCAATTAGTCCTATCAAGGAGAGTCTGTTTTAAGCAAGACGGACTGGTCTATCATCTGTCTATTTGTAATGCCTTAGCAATGAACTGTTTAGCAAATGTCGTTTGGAAATTTGTTACAGAATTCATACGCACGCACCACGTTTATAACTTTATGATGCATATTTCATGCCTAAGACCACTTTTGCCTGTGGGGGTGGGGGAGGTTCATAATCGGGGATAATTTAGAAATTATAGGAATGCCATGTGTGAGTTGCTATGTATTGACATGCTTTTTGCTCTTTATTTTTGGCTCCTCTAGCTCTTCCAGGCAGGTGGGATTCTTACCTAGGGACACCTCAGGGATTTTAGGAATGCACTTCTGATTTTGCTTGTATTATTTGCCTGTGTTTTTTTTTCTTTTTCTGTACACTTGGGTGGATGGGTTGGTTGTACACCTAGTAGTGCACTCGAGGCCTGCTCTCCCCTCCCTGGAGAGAGTGGATAAGGTAGGTAGGGAGGAGAGGAGATTTATCTTTCAACTATGATCACTTAAGGACTGTAGGTGCACACTGTGTGTCCAATAACATTACTTCATACCCCAATTTATCCCACAGCTTTGAAGGTAATTAAATAGATTCTTATGTGGAAAAGGAAGGGGGGGGAACAGAAAGGGAAGAAGGGGGGAAAAGAAAGAACAGAAGAGGAGAAGAGGGGGGAGAAAAGAGGAAGGAAAAGAGTGAGGAAGGGAAGAAAGAGGGGAAAGGGAAGGAAAAGGGGGACGAGAAATGGGAAAGGAAAAGGAAGGAAAAAGGAAGGGGAAGGGAGGGATAAAATATTTTTAAAAAAGTACACTAACACCCATAAACTACCTATTAACCCCTAATCTGCCGCTCCTAACATCGCCGCCACTATAATAAATATATTAACCCCTAAACCTAACACCCCCTAACTGTAATATAATTAAAATAAATCTAAATAAAAATTACAATTAATACATAAATAATTCCTATTTACCACTAAATACTTACCTATAAAATAAACCCTAAGCTAGCTACAATATAACTAATAGTTACATTGTAGCTATCTTAGGTGTTATTTTTATTTCACAGCTAAGTTTGTATTTATTTTAACTAGGTAGACTAGTTAGCAAATAGTTATTAACTATTTACTAGCTACCTAGTTAAAATAAATAAAAATTTACCTGTAAAATAAAACCTAACCTGCCCTACACTAACACCTAACATTACAATAAAATTAACTAAATTACATTAATTAAATACAAATAATTAAATTACAAAAAACAAACACTAAATTGCACAAAATAAAAAAGAAATTATCAAATATTTAAACTAATTACACCTAATCTAATAGCCCTATCAAAATAAAAAAGCCCCCCCAAAATAAAAAAACCCTAGCATACACTAAACTACCAATAGCCCTTAAAAGGGGCTTTTGCAGGGTATTGCCCCAAAGAAACCAGCTCTTTTACCTGTAAAAAAAATAATACAAACAAAACCCACCACCCACACAACCAACCCCCCCAAATAAAATCCTATCTAAAAAAACCTAAGCTCCCCATTGCCCTGAAAAGGGTATTTGGATGGGCATTTAGCTCTTTTTCAGCCCAACCGTAAGCTAAAAATAAAAACCATCCAATAAAACCTTAAAAAAACCTAACACTAACCCCCGAAGATCCACTTACAGTTTTTGAAGACCGGACATCCATTCTCAACGAAGCCGGGAGCAGTCTTCATCCAAGCGGCAAGAAGTGGTCCTCCAGGCGGGCAGAAGTCTTCATCCAGACAGCCTTTTCTATCCTCATCCTTCCGACGCGGAGCAGCTCCATCTTCAAGACATCCGGCGCGGAGCATCCTTTTCTGTCGATGGATCTTCAAGAATGAATTCTCCTTTAAATGACATCATCCAAGATGGCGTCCCTTGAATTCAGATTGGCTGATAGAATTCTATCAGCTAATCGGAATAAAAGGTGAAAAAATACTATTGGCTGATGCAATAAGCCAATAGAAATGAGCTTCAATCCTATTGGCTGATGCATTTTTCACCTTTAATTCCGATTGGCTGATAGAATTCTATCAGCCAATCGGAATTCAAGGGACGCCATCTTGGATGACGTCATTTAACCCCTTAGTGACCGAGGACGTGCAGGATACGTCTGAAAAAAAAAGGCAGTTAACGCCTGACGACGTACCCTGCACGTCCTCGGCTAAAGTGAGTGCTGGAAGCGATCAAGATCGCTTCCAGGCACTATTACAGTACTGCAGGGATGCCTCGATGTCTGGGCATCCCTGCAGTGCTGTTACGGAGTGCCGGGACCGGATTGATCACTCCCCCTTGAGTGATCACTACCGGTTTTGCTCCACGTGGAGCCCGGCAGTGCAGCAGAGCATCGGAAGCGATCGGACACGCTTCCGATGCTCTGCTAGTGTGCTAAGTGCCTCGGTGGGTCGAGGCACTTAGTTAGTATATAAATAAAATAAAAAATGGGAAAAATAAAATAAAATATAAAATAAAAAAGCCCCACATATAGCGCCCCCCCCCCTCCCCCATGAGGCTTCCAAAATGGCGATGCCCGGTGCATCATGGGGCATCTGGGGGTGTCCCTAGCCTGTCTCACCATAGGGGCAAGCTAGGGTCACCCAATCTGAGCCTTCTTAGAAAAAAAAAATAATAATAATAAAATACCCCATTTGTCTGATCATGTCAATATTTGTAAATATTGACTCTGATCAGTGTGGATCTCCCTCCCTCTCCTCACTTGCCATTTTGTTGGAGAAAGAGAGAGACCTGTATTTTAGCAGAGAGAGATTTATTTCTTTTATTTGTTAAAAAATTTAAAATCCAAAGGCTCTTTTCAGAGCCATTAACCCCTAGCTTGCCAGTGATCACTATAAATCACTGGCAGTAGCACAGCTGCACTTTTTTTTGCTGTCTGTGCATTTTTTTAGGGGTTAATTTTTGTTGTTGTATTTTTTTTTAAAAACTCAAAGGTTCCTTTCAGAGCCATTTAGCTAATTTAATTTAATTTAAAGACTATTTAACCCCTAGCTTGCCAGTGATCGCTATACATCACTGGCATTAGCATAGCTGTACTTTATTGCTGTCTGTGCATTTTTTAGGGGTTAATTTTTGTTGTTGTAATTTTTTAAAAACCTAAACGCTCCTTTCAGAGCCATCTAGCTAATTTAATTTAAATAGTATTTAACCCCTAGCTTGCCAGTGATCGCTATACATCACTGGCATTAGCATAGCTGTACTTTTTTGCTGTCTGTGCATTTTTTTAGGGGTTAATTTTTGTTGTTGTAATTTTTTAAAAACCCAAAGGCTCCTTTCAGAGCCATTTAGCTAATTTAATTTAATTTAAAGAGTATTTAACCCCTAGCTTGCCAGTGATCGCTATAAATCACTGGCATTAGCATAGCTGTACATTTTTGCTGTCTGTGCATTTTTTTAGGGGTTAATTTTTGTTGTTGTCATTTTTTAAAAACCCAAAGGCTCCTTTCAGAGCCATTTAGCTAATTTAATTTAAAGAGTATTTAACCCCTAGCTTGCCAGTGATCGCTATAAATCACTGGCATTAGCATAGCTGTACTTTTTTAAAAAAAAACCCAAAGGCCATTTAGTTAATTTAATTTAAAGAGTATTTAACCCCTAGCTTGCCAGTGATCGCTATAAATCACTGGCATTAGCATAGCTGTACTTTTTTTAAAAAAAACCCAAAGGCCATTTAGTTAATTTAATTTAAAGAGTATTTAACCCCTAGCTTGCCAGTGATCGCTATAAATCACTGGCATTAGCATAGCTGTACTTTTTTTTAAAAAAAAACAAAGGCCATTTAGTTAATTAATTAATTTTGGTTTTCTGTGACAGATACAAAAATGTCACAGAAAAGATATAGTGTTGAGGAGGCGTATGCCATCCTTGCGTCAGAGTCAGATGCCTCTATGTCTGACTCAGACCCCAATTTTGACCCTGCCATATGCTCAGATACATCATTAGATGCAGTCTCAACTGATAGTGATGTATCTGTGGCTGCTAGCCCCCCTGCCAGCCCCCCTGCTAGCCCCCCTGCCAGCCCCCCTGCTAGAAGGAGGCGTGTTGCTGCCATTGCCGCTGAAGAGTGGGTAACGCCTCATCTCCAGAGGCCAGATATCCCACCCTTCACAGCAAATGCTGGCATAAATATAGATGTGGCAGGTTTTAGCCCCCAACAGTTTCTGGAGGTGTTTCTGGGTGATGATGTATTGGGGAACATTGTCGCCCAAACTAATTTATATGCCCATCAGTACCGTGCTGCAAAGCCTGAAACATATTTGGCAAAGCAGCAATGGGCCCCCATCAATGTGCCAGAATTTAAAAAATTCTGGGCATTGACTATGCTGATGGGCATCATAAAGAAACCCTCCGTTCGCTCCTACTGGAGCAGTAGCCCCATCTGCTCTACCCCCATTTTCTCCCAGAGTATGTCGAGGCAGAGATATGAAATGATTCTTCATTTCATGCACTTCAGCGACAACAGCCTGTGCCCCCCTAGGGAGCATCCCCAATTTGACAGGCTGTATAAAATCCGCCCCCTGATTACCCACTTTTCTGCCAGGTTTGCAGAGGCTTATACACCTGGAAGGAATATATGCGTTGATGAATCCCTGATGAAGTATAAGGGAAGGCTGGGATTCAAGCAGTATATTCCTTCCAAGCGCTCCAGGTATGGGGTAAAGGTGTATAAGCTCTGTGAGAGCGAGACTGGGTATACTCAGGCCTTCCGGGTGTATGAGGGAAAGGATAGCCACCTTGACCCTCCAGGTTGCCCAGAACATATGGGAACCACTGGCAAGATTGTCTGGGACCTGATATTACCCCTAATGAACAAAGGGTATCACTTGTACTTAGACAATTTTTATACAAGTGTCCTTTTGTTCAAGCTACTGTATTGCTTTGATACAGTAGCTTGCGGTACTATTAAAAAGAACCGCAAAGGTTTCCCAGGACAACTTGTACGCACCCGGCTACGAAGGGGGGAGACCTCTGCTCTGCGCCAAGAGGAGCTGTTGGCACTGAAGTACAGAGACAAGAAGGATGTATACCTTCTTACCACCATCCACACAGAGAGGACGGTGGCGGTCTCTGTACGTGGCAGAGCTGAGATCATAAGGAAGCGAGTGTGCATCAAGTCTTATAACAGACATATGGGTGGGGTTGATCTGGCAGATCAGCTGCTGCAGCCCTACCTAATTATGCGGAAGACAAGGGCCTGGTACAAAAAGGTTGCAATTTACCTAATGCAGATTGCAACCCACAACGCTTTTTTGTTGTTCAAAAAAGCAAACCCCGGAATGAAACTGACTTTTTTACAATTTCAGCTCCAGATCATTTCGGGGATTTTGTACCATGATGCACCTGCTCCCCGGGCGGTGATGGGAGAGAGCAGAGTTGGGGCTACTCATTTTATTTTTAAAATCCCCCCTACTGCCGCAAAGCAGAGACCACAAAAAAAATGCAGAGTCTGTACCAAGAGGGGGCAGAGAAGGGACACTGTATATCACTGTCCTGATTGCCCTGGACAGCCTGGACTCTGCATTGGGGACTGCTTCAAGCGGTACCATACAATGGTCAATTTTTAAAAAATAAATAAATTTGCTGTTATTTTTTTTTTTGTTATGTTTACTGTTAAATTTTTTGTTATTTTTTTACTTTTAATGTGCCAGATTTTTACATTTCACTAATATATTTTTTTTCTAAAATGGGGCTGTTCTTTTTTTTAACAAAAACCCCTGTCAAACCTATGCATGGGGACATAGGTGTACTCAGGGTGCCTAGCAGAAAACAACCTGTAGTATTTTTTTTGCACTAACTTACAACAGTCTCTCCTAAATCATAGTCAAAAAGCAATGTGTGTGTAAAAATGAAAATTGAAAAAATGCCACCATACACTTTCTCCAATTTTTTTAGCTAAAACAGTTACTTCAAATGCATCAAAGCACACCATATACAATACCTTGGGGTGTCAACATTTAAAAAATATGCACATTCATGGCAATAAATAAAAGTGGGGTTTACAATAGGCCCCAAACTAAAGATAGGCCTATCAGAAGAAATACTCTCACTTAATAACTAAAATCACAAGTCATAAAATTGTAACATAACCTTCCCAAAATCCTGGCAAACCTATGCATGGGGGGCATAGGTGTACTCAGGGTGCCTAGCAGAAAACAACCTGAAGTATTTGTTTGCACTAACTTACAACAGTCTCTCCTAAATCATAGTCAAAAAGCAATGTGTGTGTAAAAATGAAAATTGAAAAAATGCCACCATACAATTTCTCCAATTTTTTTAGCTAAAACAGTTACTTCAAATGCATCAAAGCACACCATATACAATACCTTGGGGTGTCAACATTTCAAAAATATGCACATTCATGGAAACAAATAAATTGGGGTATGTTAAAATACCCCCAAAAAGACAATAGGCAAAGAAAATATGTTAAATGTGAAAAAAAAATCACAAACGCATGTTGGACATTTGGCATTACACCCCCCGAACAAGCCAAGAAACTTATGCATAGGTGGTATTACTGTACTCAGGAGATGTTGGTGAACACATATTGGGGTCTTCTTTGGCAGTAACACATAACAGGAGCTGAGAATTCATGTCTAAAGTACAATGTGTGTGAAAAATAACACACAAAAAATGACTGCCTAATAGTTTGACAAAGAATTAGTGCATGGAAAGTGTTAAAATACCAGCATTTTAAATACCCTAGGGTGTCTACTTTTCAAAAATATATGGTTTGATGGGGGTAAATTACATTGGCCGGCTTCAGAAATGTCCTACATAGGACATGGGTGCATGGGATGTGAAAATTCCAAGTTGAAAAACTGGAATGCGCCCCCTAAAAATAAGGCCTTTTAGCCCCCAGAGAACCCAACACACCTATACATGGGTGGTATCACTGTACTCAGGAGATGTTGTTGAATACATATTGAGGTTTTTTTTGGCAGTAACACATAACAGGGACTGAGAATATATGCCTAAAGTACAACGTGTGTGAAAAATAACACAAAAAAAATGACTACCCAAAAGTTTGACAAAGACTAGTGGTTGAAATATTGCATGGAAAGTGTTAAAATACCAGCATTTGAAATACCCTAGGGTGTCTACTTTTCAAAAATATATGGTTTGATGGGGGTAATTTACATTGCCCGGCTTCAGAAATGTCCCAAATAGGACATGGGTGCATGATGACAGATATGAAAATTCCAAGTTGAAAAACTGGAATGCGCCCCCTAAAAATAAGGCCTTTTAGCCCCCAGAGAACCCAACACACCTATACATGGGTGGTATCACTGTACTCAGGAGATGTTGTTGAATACATATTGAGGTTTTTTTTTGGCAGTAACACATAACAGGGACTGAGAATATATGCCTAAAGTACAATGTGTGTGAAAAATAATGCAAAAAAATGACTACCTAAAAGTTTGACAAAGACTAGTGGTTGAATTAGTGCATGGAAAGTGTTACAATACCAGCATTTGAAATACCCTAGGGTGTCTACTTTTCAAAAATATATGGTTTGATGGGGGTAATTTACATTGGCCGGCTTCAGAAATGTCCCAAATAGGACATGGGTGCATGATGACAGATGTGAAAATTCCAAGTTGAAAAACTGGAATGCGCCCCCTAAAATTAAGGCCTTTTAGCCCCCAGAGAACCCGACACACCTATACATGGGGGGTATCACTGTACTCAGGAGATGTTGTTGAATACATATTGAGGTTTTTTTTGGCAGTAACACATAACAGGGACTGAGAATATATGCCTAAAGTACAATGTGTGTGAAAAATAATGCAAAAAAATGACTACCTAAAAGTTTGACAAAGACTAGTGGTTGAAATAGTGCATGGAAAGTGTTAAAATACCAGCATTTGAAATACCCTAGGGTGTCTACTTTTCAAAAATATATGGTTTGATGGGGGTAATTTACATTGGCCGGCTTCAGAAATGTCCCAAATAGGACATGGGTGCATGATGACAGATGTGAAAATTCCAAGTTGAAAAACTGGAATGCGCCCCCTAAAATTAAGGCCTTTTAGCCCCCAGAGAACCCGACACACACATACATGGGGGGTATCACTGTACTCAGGAGATGTTGTTGAATACATATTGAGGTTTTTTTTGGCAGTAACACATAACAGGGACTGAGAATATATGCCTAAAGTACAATGTGTGTGAAAAATAATGCAAAAAAATGACTACCTAAAAGTTTGACAAAGACTAGTGGTTGAATTAGTGCATGGAAAGTGTTAAAATACCAGCATTTGAAATACCCTAGGGTGTCTACTTTTCAAAAATATATGGTTTGATGGGGGTAATTTACATTGGCCGGCTTCAGAAATGTCCCAAATAGGACATGGGTGCATGATGACAGATGTGAAAATTCCAAGTTGAAAAACTGGAATGCCCCCCCTAAAATTAAGGCCTTTTAGCCCCCAGAGAACCCGACACACCTATACATGGGGGGTATCACTGTACTCAGGAGATGTTGTTGAATACATATTGAGGTTTTTTTGGCAGTAACACATAACAGGGACTGAGAATATATGCCTAAAGTACAACGTGTGTGAAAAATAACACAAAAAAAATGACTACCCAAAAGTTTGACAAAGACTAGTGGTTGAAATATTGCATGGAAAGTGTTAAAATACCAGCATTTGAAATACCCTAGGGTGTCTACTTTTCAAAAATATATGGTTTGATGGGGGTAATTTACATTGCCCGGCTTCAGAAATGTCCCAAATAGGACATGGGTGCATGATGACAGATATGAAAATTCCAAGTTGAAAAACTGGAATGCGCCCCCTAAAAATAAGGCCTTTTAGCCCCCAGAGAACCCAACACACCTATACATGGGTGGTATCACTGTACTCAGGAGATGTTGTTGAATACATATTGAGGTTTTTTTTGGCAGTAACACATAACAGGGACTGAGAATATATGCCTAAAGTACAATGTGTGTGAAAAATAATGCAAAAAAATGACTACCTAAAAGTTTGACAAAGACTAGTGGTTGAATTAGTGCATGGAAAGTGTTAAAATACCAGCATTTGAAATACCCTAGGGTGTCTACTTTTCAAAAATATATGGTTTGATGGGGGTAATTTACATTGGCCGGCTTCAGAAATGTCCCAAATAGGACATGGGTGCATGATGACAGATGTGAAAATTCCAAGTTGAAAAACTGGAATGCGCCCCCTAAAATTAAGGCCTTTTAGCCCCCAGAGAACCCGACACACCTATACATGGGGGGTATCACTGTACTCAGGAGATGTTGTTGAATACATATTGAGGTTTTTTTTGGCAGTAACACATAACAGGGACTGAGAATATATGCCTAAAGTACAATGTGTGTGAAAAATAATGCAAAAAAATGACTACCTAAAAGTTTGACAAAGACTAGTGGTTGAAATAGTGCATGGAAAGTGTTAAAATACCAGCATTTGAAATACCCTAGGGTGTCTACTTTTCAAAAATATATGGTTTGATGGGGGTAATTTACATTGGCCGGCTTCAGAAATGTCCCAAATAGGACATGGGTGCATGATGACAGATGTGAAAATTCCAAGTTGAAAAACTGGAATGCGCCCCCTAAAATTAAGGCCTTTTAGCCCCCAGAGAACCCGACACACCTATACATGGGGGGTATCACTGTACTCAGGAGATGTTGTTGAATACATATTGAGGTTTTTTTTGGCAGTAACACATAACAGGGACTGAGAATATATGCCTAAAGTACAATGTGTGTGAAAAATAATGCAAAAAAATGACTACCTAAAAGTTTGACAAAGACTAGTGGTTGAATTAGTGCATGGAAAGTGTTAAAATACCAGCATTTGAAATACCCTAGGGTGTCTACTTTTCAAAAATATATGGTTTGATGGGGGTAATTTACATTGGCCGGCTTCAGAAATGTCCCAAATAGGACATGGGTGCATGATGACAGATGTGAAAATTCCAAGTTGAAAAACTGGAATGCCCCCCCTAAAATTAAGGCCTTTTAGCCCCCAGAGAACCCGACACACCTATACATGGGGGGTATCACTGTACTCAGGAGATGTTGTTGAATACATATTGAGGTTTTTTTTGGCAGTAACACATAACAGGGACTGAGAATATATGCCTAAAGTACAATGTGTGTGAAAAATAATGCAAAAAAATGACTACCTAAAAGTTTGACAAAGACTAGTGGTTGAATTAGTGCATGGAAAGTGTTAAAATACCAGCATTTGAAATACCCTAGGGTGTCTACTTTTCAAAAATATATGGTTTGATGGGGGTAATTTACATTGGCCGGCTTCAGAAATGTCCCAAATAGGACATGGGTGCATGATGACAGATATGAAAATTCCAAGTTGAAAAACTGGAATGCGCCCCCTAAAATTAAGGCCTTTTAGCCCCCAGAGAACCCGACACACCTATACATGGGGGGTATCACTGTACTCAGAAGTTGTTGTTGAACACATATTGAGGTGTTTTTGGTCAGTAACATATAACAGGAACTGAGAATCCATGCCTAAAGTACAATGCGTGTGAAAAATAACACACCAAAATGACTACCCAAAAGTTTGACAAAGACTGGTGGTTGAATTAGTGCATGCAAAGTGTTAAAATACCAGCATTTGAAATACCCTAGGGTGTCTACTTTTTAAAAATATATGGTTTGATGGGGGTAATTTGCATTGTCCGGCTTCAGAAATGTCCCAAATAGGACATGGGTGCATGACGACAGATGTGAAAATTCCAAATTAAAAAACTGGAATGCGCCCCCTAAAAATAAGGCCTTTTAGCCCCCAGAGAACCCAACAGACCTATACATGGGTGGTATCACTGTACTCAGGAGATGCTGCTGAAGACATATTGGGGTGTTATTTGGCAGTAACCCTTAACGTTCTCAGTAAATGTATTCTTGAATTGCTATTTTGTCAAAAAATCACCACTTTTTTTTTTTTTTTTTCAAACTTTGGCATAGATTGGTGGTAAAATAGTTGCATGGAAAGAGTCAAAATACCCCATGTTTAATACCTTAGGTTGTGTTCTTTTAAAAAATATATATATGTGAAGGGTTAATCAGGGATTCCTGACAGATATCAGTGTTCCAATGTAACTATCGCTAATTTTTTTAAAAAATTTTTGGAAATAGCAAAGTGCTACTTGTACTTATTGCCCTATAACTTGCAAAAAAAGCAAAGAACATGTAAACATTGAGTATTTCTAAACTTAGGACAAAATTTAGAAACTATTTAGCATGGGAGTTTTTTGGTAGTTGTTGAAGTGTAGGAGATTTTGAGGGTCAAAGTTAAAAAAGTGTGTTTTTTTCAATTTTTTCCTCATATTTTATAAAAATTTTTATAGTAAATTATAAGATATGATGAAAATAATGGTATCTTTAGAAAGTCCATTTAATGGCGAGAAAAACGGTATATAATATGTGTGGGTACAGTAAATGAGTAAGAGGAAAATTACAGCTAAACACAAACACCGCAGAAATGTAAAAATAGCCTTGGTCCCAAACGGACAGAAAATGGAAAAGTGCTGCGGTCATTAAGGGGTTAAAGGAGAATTCATTCTTGAAGATCCATCAACAGAAGAGGATGCTCCGCGCCGGATGTCATGAAGTTGGAACCGCTCCACGTCGGAAGGATGAAGATAGAAGATGCCGTCTGGATTAAGACTTCTGCCCGCCTGGAGGACCTCTTCTTGTTGTCTGGATGAAGACTTCTCCCGGCTTCGTTGAGGATTTCTTGCCGCTTGGATGAAGACTTCTCCCGGCTTTGTTGAGGATGGATGTCCGGTCTTCAAAAACTGTAAGTGGATCTTCGGGGGTTAGTGTTAGGTTTTTTTTAATGGTTTATTGGGTGGGTTTTATTTTTAGCTTAGAGTTAGGTCTGCAAAAGAGCTAAATGTCCTTTTAAGGGCAATGCTCATCCAAATGCCCTTTTCAGTTCAATGGGGAGTTTATGTTTTTTAGATAGGATTTTATTTGGGGGGTTTGGTTGTGTGGGTGGTGGGTTTTACTGTTGGGGGGTGTTTGTATTTTTTTTTACAAGTAAAAGAGCTGATTTCTTTGGGGAAATGCCCCGCAAAAAGGTTTTAAGGGCTATTGGCAGTTTAGTTTAGGCTAGGGTTTTTTTATTTTGGAGGGTGGCTTTTTTTTTTTTTTTTTTTCTTTTTTATATATATTTTTATTGAGGTTAATATACTGTACAGAAATTAGAAAGACATATAGTATATCAGTTCAAAAACACATTTTCTGCAATTATGCCAATGAAGCAGGGTCCATGAATATTATGCAAAGTTAGACAATCAGCTATTTTCCTGCAAGATGACAGATATCACAGTAATTATAGTAATAAACAATAGAAACTGAAACCTCTTTTCAAAGAATACAAGATAATAAAATATAGAATAAACTTCTCAAGTTGCCTTGGGCCACTCAAGGACCCATTATGCTAAGATTATCTATAGAGAGAATGATAAACAGTAGTTTTGAATTAAAAAACTTTAACTTAATTTGTAGGTAGTAGTGAAAGTTGTGAAAACGCGGCATAGGCAAGAGAAGCCGGATAGTTAGCCCTCCTTAGCTAGGAGGTATATTGTGGAGGGAGGGGAGGAGGTTATAAGTAAATATGATAGGTAGCATATACAGGGAAGGTGTAGGTCAGACCTGCACCAGGCATACATCACACATTGCGAGACAAGGCCACACAGACCAATAAAGTTGCGGGCGTAACAACAGATTATGAGATGCAATACAAATATAATACAATAACAATAGCAATAAACAAGACATATCATAGGATCGGACATGTCCAAAGAATACAAAATAAGGTACTACATCCTGACTCAAGATAAACAGGTTATAATAAAACAAAGCGTAAGCCGAGACTGCCCAGAATAGTGAACCCTAAGGCTTTAAGGCGGTACAGAGAATAGGAGTTTATGCATCTCCATGTAAATGGTATAGGCAGAGGGACTGTATGTTGAGGCGCCAGTGCAGGTCCAGCCTGCATTTGGTCAGTAGTAATGCTTAAGTTGTTGGTCACGTGAAGGCGCAAAGGTGATCTCAGGGTGCACGCAACTATATGGGACTGCCATAAAGACAGTGGTTAAGGGAAGACATGTGTTAATGCGCAGAATATGAATGTAACACAACTATATGTTACTGCCTTGGGTCCAGCTATGGCCACAGCACAGGATAGCCTCTAGATGATTTTGGCTGTAGCTACACTAGTGGGGTTAGATATAAAGACAGTGGTTAAGGGAAGACGTGATAAAGCCGCAGAATATGAATGTAACACAACTAGGCATAAGCTAGTCAATTTTTAACCTCGGCATGTAAACTGTAAAACAAAGCATTATTGTGTAGGTAGTGAAACAAATGCAAAATTGCCACAGAAGCATGGGCCCTATGCCCTGCAGCAAAAAGAAAAAACATAAGGTGAAGTAGTTAGTTTAGAATCTAATGTGGCTAACATATGTGAAGATCGTTTATTAAATGGGCTCAGAACCATTTCTTAGTCCATCAGAATATCACAGGGGGCTACAGCTATAATACTGCCACCCCTTAACATATATGCAGACTTATTAACCAGTGTTTTAGTGACAACAAATAGTGTACCTATAATAATGTCCAGAGCAGACTCTGATAGAACTCCCCACTATGCATCTAGTGAGCTTGCAGATGTATTCCAACTGAACAGCTCCTTATAAAATACATTACTCTTCAATATGCATTTAATGAACCTGCAAATATGTTCTTCCTAGGCAGCTCAGCTTAGAGCTTTTATAAAATACAATAATAATATTAGTATGTACCTTAGAATCTGTGTGATTATACTATGTAAGCAAGCTGAAAAACTAAATTTAAGTAAAGAGAGGAAACAGTCCACCCTATGCAAGATGTATAACATATTTAAGATAATAGTTCTCCCATTATGAGCTCCTTGATCCAATAAAATGTGATAGCAAACACTCAGTTTAACCCACACTTCTTGTTTAAAGAGCCAGTGTCCACACAGGGTACTTCCAGAGTGAGCATAAAGGGTATTCCTGTATTATCCGATTCCTCTCCTGAGGCCACAAGAAACATCTTGAGCTTGTTTTATGAGCCCCACCAATGGTCGCCATGCTATTGCAGAAATTAAGTTCTGAAGGACCCAGCACAGTTGTACCTCAATGCTGCCGCAAAGATCTAAGAAGTTCCCGCATAATACCTGGTTATTTGCCTCCTCAAACAGCCTCCGTGAAGTCATAGACCTCTTCGTTGTCAAATATATGCCGGCAGAGTCCAAATCTGTTGCAGCGTCCTGAAATAGGCCTGCAATGGCCACCGGGTGATGACAGTCCTTCATCAATAAGGTGATGCGCCTCAGTGTTTGGGTATCTAATGTGTTACGGGATGGTAGTTGCTGGGGACCCAGAACAATGCCGTCGCAAGGCTCGTTAGTAGCGTTGTCCTCGATGATCTTGGCAGGAGTATAGGAGATAGGGAGATGAAATGCGGCCTCAATCTGAGCTATAAAATACTGAGTGTCAGAAACCACCTCCTGAGGATCCTGGACTGTAGCTCAATTGGATCTCCGTTGACTATGGTCTGTGCCTTATTCACAAAATAGTAGCCCAGTCTGCAAGTTCCTTGGATTACGCTGAGAGCTCCACAATGTATATATAGGTCTCTATGCTTGACCTCCCCGTGGACTCACTAAAAGAAAGTCAATGTTTGTTTAGCTGGTGCAATATAGATTGAAATGAGGCATCACAGACTAAAGATTAAATTCCTCCTTTGTAGTAAATAAAAATATTTTGCAGGAGCTCTGTTTCTGTGCGACCTATCGCTATGGCGTCTGGCTCCGCCCCCAGGCTTTTTTATTTTGATAGGGCTATTAGATTAGGTTTAATTAGTTTAAATAGTTGATATATATATATTTTTTATTTTCTGTAATTTTGTTAATTTTATTTAATGTGTAATGTTAGGTGTTAGTGTAACTCAGGTTAGGTTTTATTTTACAGGTAAATTTGTATTTATTTTAACTAGGTAGCTGGTAAATAGTTAATAACTATTTACTAACTAGTCTACCTAGTTAAAATAAATACGAACGTAGCTGTGAAATAAAAATAACACCTAAGATAGCTACAATGTAACTATTACCTATTTTAGCTATTAATTGTAATTTTTATTTAGAATTATTTTAATTATAATAAAGTTAGGGGGTGTTAGGGTTAGACTTAGGGTTAGGTTTAGGGGTTAATATGTT
The DNA here is from genome assembly GCF_027579735.1 of Bombina bombina. Taxonomy (NCBI): domain Eukaryota; kingdom Metazoa; phylum Chordata; class Amphibia; order Anura; family Bombinatoridae; genus Bombina; species Bombina bombina. Next base: position 822,001,901 of record NC_069502.1, read on the forward strand.
TATTATAGTGGCGGCGATGTTAGGGGCGGCAGATTAGGGGTTAGTAAATGTAATGTAGGTGTCGACGATGTCAGGGGCAGCAGATTAGGGGTGTTTAGACGTGTTTTTTATGTTAGGGTATTAGGTGTAAACATAACTTTTTCTTTCCTCATACAAATCAATGGGGCTGCGTTACGGAGCTTTAAGCTGCTTTTTTGCAGGTGCTAGGCTTTTTTTTTAGCCGTCTCTCCCCATTGATGTCTATGGGGAAATCGTGCACAAGTATGTAAAAAAGTATGACCTCTGTTCTCAATCACCCTCTGCTTCATGTGAATAGTACACACAGACATGCCCTCAATTCTCTTCATTCTCACCCTCTGATTCATGTAAATGATACACACAAGCCCTCTCTTCCCTTCTCTCTCACCCTCTGCTTCATATAAATGATACACACACATGCCCTCTCTTCCCTTCTCTCTCACCCTCTGCTTCATGTAAATGATACACACACATGCCCTCTCTTCCCTTCTCTCTCACCCTCTGCTTCATGTAAATGATACACACGCGCATGCCCTCTCTTCCCTTCTCTCTCACCCTCTGCTTCATGTAAATGATACACACACATGCCCTCTCTTCCCTTCTCTCTCACCCTCTGCTTCATGTAAATGATACACATACATGCCCTCTCTTCCCTTTTCTCTCACCCTCTGCTTCATGTAAATAATACACACACATGCCCTCTCTTCTTTCTCATCCTCTGCTTCATATGAATAGTACATACACACACATGCCCTCTCTTCCCTTCTCTCTCACCCTCTGCTTCATGTAAATGGTACACATACATGCCCTCTCTTCCCTTCTCTCTCACCCTCTGCTTCATGTAAATAATACACACACATGCCCTCTCTTCTTTCTCATCCTCTGCTTCATATGAATAGTACAAACACACACCCTCTCTTCTCTCTCTCACCCTTTGCTTCATGAAAATACTACACACACAATCTCTATTCTATTTCACCTCTGCTTCTTATTCATAGTGCTTACACACTTCTCTCTTACCATGTGCGTTACTTATATAAATGGCACACACACATCCTCTGTTCCCTTCTCTCTTTCTTACCCTCTGCTTCATGTATATGGTACACACACACATGCCCTCTCTTCCCTTCTCTCTCACCCTCTGCTTCATGTAAATGATATACACACATGCCCTCTCTTCCCTTCTCTCTTACCCTCTGCTTCATGTAAATGATACACACACACACGCCCTCTCTCTTCCCTTCTCTCTCACCCTCTGCTTCAAGAAAAATGGTACACACACATGCCCTCTCTTCCCTTCTCTCTCACCCTCTGCTTTATGTAAATGATACACATACACACCCTCTTGTCCCTTCTCTTTCACCCTCTGCTTCATGTGAATGATACACACACACGTCCTCTCTTCCCTTCTCTCTTACCATGTGCGTTATATAAATTGCCACAATATATTATCAAAAAGAAACTCTGGATTGTTTCAGAAGTATTAGTGCAAATATGCAATGTACAGTTTAAGGTGTCTAATGCATTTAATGCGATGCAATAAAGTGCGGCAGTAAGTGACAGTTCATATAATAAAGTGCTTTGGTGCCAAGAGCATAAGTATACCCAGAATACACTTATAGTCCATTATAATCCACTAGCCTTATGGCCTCTCTTACCGCACTTCTGCTTACTTCTAATGGGCACGGGAATAAACGTATTGCCTCTCCGAGTGTTCACAGGTCTTCACTAGTGTGGCAGATCATGGATCTGCTGTCATTGCTCTTTCGTCACTCTGTTCCGCCCATCCTCATCATCAGGTCATCTCCTCCAATGGCAGTAGAACACCTACTCACACCTCCCCCAGCAAGCTGTGTGTAGCGGATAAACTGACGATGCAATAGGCAAAAGAAAATAAGCATCCGCCACAATATAGTTAAAATCCAAACTTTATTCACATCCTGGTTAAAACAAACTTTCCAAGGAAGTTGGCAGCAACATAGAACAAAAGAAAGTGGTGTGGCACTGATGGCTTACGCATTTCGGCTAAAAAGCCGTAATGATAGCCTGCAGTACCTAGTGTCACACCGGTTAAAATAATTGCAAATCGCATCCTATTGGATAATAAAAATAATGATAACAACACCCACTTTCTGTGATGAAAGTTAACACTTTCAATACACACAACAATGCCATACTGAGGAACCAGAAGAAAATATATACGAAGTGCCTGAGGTAAAAGATGACTTAGTGATAGGCACTCATAGGAACATCTACTTGAAACTACAGAAATATGAAGAATATGGGGCATATATAAATGACCAGAGCTATCCCGGTTCTGGTAAGCAGAATAAAGGCAGTGGAAAATAGTCAACTTTGATTGATAGAGAAGGGCAGTGCTATAGATGATAATGAACATACTGCTCATTAGCTAATAGCTGCTCATCATTTAATGAGGGGGAGAGACTAAGAGATGGAAACCCTACACATGATGTCAAGATGGACATATGATTAATCATAGCCGAAACGCATAGGCCATCAGTGCCACACCACTTTTTTTTGTTCTATGTTGCTGCCAACTTCCTTGGAAAGTTTGTTTTAACCAGGATGCAGATGCTTCTTTTCTTTTGCCCGTTATATAAATGGCGCACACACACACACACCCTCTGTTCCCTTCTCTCTCTCACCCTCTGCTTTATGTAAATGGTACACACACACCCTCACTTCTCTCTCATCCTATGGTTCATGAAAATACTACACACACAATCTGTATTTCTTTCATGTAATTAGCAAGAGTCCATGAGCTAGTGACGTATGGGACGTATGGGATATACATTCCTACCAGGAGGGGCAAAGTTTCCCAAACCTCAAAATGCCTATAAATACACCCCTCACCACACCCACAATTCAGTTTTACAAACTTTGCCTCCGATGGAGGTGGTGAAGTAAGTTTGTGCTAGATTCTACGTTGATATGCGCTCCGCAGCAAGTTGGGGCCCAGTTTTCCTCTCAGCGTGCAGTGAATGTCAGAGGGATGTGAGGAGAGTATTGCCTATTTGAATGCAGTGATCTCCTTCTACGGGGTCTATTTCATAGGTTCTCTGTTATCGGTCGTAGAGATTCATCTCTTACCTCCCTTTTCAGATCGACGATATACTCTTATATATACCATTACCTCTGCTGATTCTCGTTTCAGTACTGGTTTGGCTTTCTACAAACATGTAGATGAGTGTCCTGGGGTAAGTAAATCTTATTTTCTGTGACACTCTAAGCTATGGTTGGGCACTTTGTTTATAAAGTTCTAAATATATGTATTCAAACATTTATTTGCCTTGACTCAGAATGTTCAACATTCCTTATTTTTCAGACAGACAGTTTCATATTTGGGATAATGCATTTGAATTAATCATTTTTTCTTACCTTCAAAAATTTGACTCTTTTTCCCTGTGGGCTGTTAGGCTCGCGGGGGCTGAAAATGCTTCATTTTATTGCGTCATTCTTGGCGTGGACTTTTTTGGCGAAAAAAATCTTTTCCGTTTCCGGCGTCATACGTGTCGCCGGAAGTTGCGTCATTTTTTGACGTTATTTTGCGCCAAAAGTGTCGCCGTTCCGGATGTGGCGTCATTTTTGGCGCCAAAAGCATTTAGGCGCCAAATAATGTGGGCGTCTTATTTGGCGCTAAAAAATATGGGCGTCGCTTTTGTCTCCACTTTATTTAAGTCTCATTTTTCATTGCTTCTGGTTGCTAGAAGCTTGTTCTTTGGCATTTTTTCCCATTCCTGAAACTGTCATTTAAGGAATTTGATCAATTTTGCTTTATATGTTGTTTTTTCTCTTACATATTGCGAGATGTCTCACGTTGCATCTGAGTCAGAAGATACTACAGGAAAATCGCTGTCTAGTGCTGGATCTACCAAAGCTAAGTGTATCTGCTGTAAACTTTTGGTAGCTATTCCTCCGGCTGTTGTTTGTATTAATTGTCATGACAAACTTGTTAATGCAGATAATATTTCCTTTAGTAAAGTACCATTGTCTGTTGCAGTTCCTTCAACATCTAAGGTGCAGAATGTTCCTGATAACATAAGAGATTTTGTTTCTGAATCCATAAAGAAGGCTATGTCTGTTATTTCTCCTTCTAGTAAACGTAAAAAATCTTTTAAAACTTCTCTCCCTACAGATGAATTTTTAAATGAACATCATCATTCTGATTCTGATGACTCTTCTGGTTCAGAGGATTCTGTCTCAGAGATTGATGCTGATAAATCTTCATATTTATTTAAAATGGAATTTATTCGTTCTTTACTTAAAGAAGTACTAATTGCTTTAGAAATAGAGGATTCTGGTCCTCTTGATACTAATTCTAAACGTTTGGATAAGGTATTTAAATCTCCTGTGGTTATTCCAGAAGTTTTTCCTGTTCCTAATGCTATTTCTGCAGTAATTTCCAAAGAATGGGATAAATTGGGTAATTCATTTACTCCTTCTAAACGTTTTAAGCAATTATATCCTGTGCCGTCTGACAGATTAGAATTTTGGGACAAAATCCCTAAAGTTGATGGGGCTATTTCTACCCTTGCTAAACGTACTACTATTCCTACGTCAGATGGTACTTCATTTAAGGATCCTTTAGATAGGAAAATTGAATCCTTTCTAAGAAAAGCTTATCTGTGTTCAGGTAATCTTCTTAGACCTGCTATATCTTTGGCTGATGTTGCTGCAGCTTCAACTTTTTGGTTGGAAACTTTAGCGCAACAAGTAACACATCATGATTCTCATGATATTATTATTCTTCTTCAGCATGCTAATAATTTTATCTGTGATGCCATTTTTGATATTATCAGAGTTGATGTCAGGTTTATGTCTCTAGCTATTTTAGCTAGAAGAGCTTTATGGCTTAAGACTTGGAATGCTGATATGGCTTCTAAATCAACTCTACTTTCCATTTCTTTCCAGGGTAACAAATTATTTGGTTCTCAGTTGGATTCTATTATCTCAACTGTTACTGGTGGGAAAGGAACTTTTTTACCACAGGATAAAAAATCTAAAGGTAAAAACAGGGCTAATAATCGTTTTCGTTCCTTTCGTTTCAACAAAGAACAAAAGCCTAATCCTTCATCCTCAGGAGCAGTTTCAGTTTCCATCTCCAGTCTGGAATAAATCCAAGCCTGCTAGAAAGGCAAAGCCTGCTTCTAAGTCCTCATGAAGGTGCGGCCCTCATTCCAGCTCAGCTGGTAGGGGGCAGGTTACGTTTTTTCAAAGAAATTTGGATCAATTCTGTTCACAATCTTTGGATTCAGAACATTGTTTCAGAAGGGTACAGAATTGGTTTCAAGATGAGACCTCCTGCAAAGAGATTTTTTCTTTCCCGTATCCCAGTAAATCCAGTGAAAGCTCAAGCATTTCTGAATTGTGTTTCAGATCTAGAGTTGGCTGGAGTAATTATGCCAGTTCCAGTTCCGGAACAGGGGATGGGGTTTTATTCAAATCTCTTCATTGTACCAAAGAAGGAGAATTCCTTCAGACCAGTTCTGGATCTAAAAATATTGAATCGTTATGTAAGGATACCAACGTTCAAGATGGTAACTGTAAGGACTATCTTGCCTTTTGTTCAGCAAGGGCATTATATGTCCACAATAGATTTACAGGATGCATATCTGCATATTCCGATTCATCCAGATCATTATCAGTTCCTGAGATTCTCTTTTCTGGACAAGCATTACCAGTTTGTGGCTCTGCCGTTTGGCCTAGCTACAGCTCCAAGAATTTTTACAAAGGTTCTCGGTGCCCTTCTGTCTGTAATCAGAGAACAGGGTATTGTGGTATTTCCTTATTTGGACGATATCTTGGTACTTGCTCAGTCTTTACATTTAGCAGAATCTCATACGAATCGACTTGTGTTGTTTCTTCAAGATCATGGTTGGAGGATCAATTTACCAAAAAGTTCATTGATTCCTCAAACAAGGGTAACCTTTCTGGGTTTCCAGATAGATTCAGTGTCCATGACTCTGTCTTTAACAGACAAGAGACGTCTAAAATTGATTTCAGCTTGTCGAAACCTTCAGTCACAATCATTCCCTTCGGTAGCCTTATGCATGGAAATTCTAGGTCTTATGACTGCTGCATCGGACGCGATCCCCTTTGCTCGTTTTCACATGCGACCTCTTCAGCTCTGTATGCTGAATCAATGGTGCAGGGATTACACAAAGATATCTCAATTAATATCTTTAAAACCGATTGTTCGACACTCTCTAACGTGGTGGACAGATCACCATCGTTTAATTCAGGGGGCTTCTTTTGTGCTTCCGACCTGGACTGTAATTTCAACAGATGCAAGTCTCACAGGTTGGGGAGCTGTGTGGGGATCTCTGACGGCACAAGGAGTTTGGGAATCTCAGGAGGTGAGATTACCGATCAATATTTTGGAACTCCGTGCAATTTTCAGAGCTCTTCAGTTTTGGCCTCTTCTGAAGAGAGAATCGTTCATTTGTTTTCAGACAGACAATGTCACAACTGTGGCATACATCAATCATCAAGGAGGGACTCACAGTCCTCTGGCTATGAAAGAAGTATCTCGAATTTTGGTTTGGGCGGAATCCAGCTCCTGTCTAATCTCTGCGGTTCATATCCCAGGTGTAGACAATTGGGAAGCGGATTATATCAGTCGCCAAACGTTGCATCCGGGCGAATGGTCTCTTCACCCAGAGGTTTTTCTTCAGATTGTTCAAATGTGGGAACTTCCAGAAATAGATCTGATGGCGTCTCATCTAAACAAGAAACTTCCCAGATATCTGTCCAGATCCCGGGATCCTCAGGCGGAGGCAGTGGATGCATTATCACTTCCTTGGAAGTATCATCCTGCCTATATCTTTCCGCCTCTAGTTCTTCTTCCAAGAGTAATCTCCAAGATTCTGAAGGAATGCTCGTTTGTTCTGCTGGTAGCTCCGGCATGGCCTCACAGGTTTTGGTATGCGGATCTTGTCCGGATGGCCTCTTGCCAACCGTGGACTCTTCCGTTAAGACCAGACCTTCTGTCACAAGGTCCTTTTTTCCATCAGGATCTGAAATCCTTAAATTTAAAGGTATGGAGATTGAACGCTTGATTCTTGGTCAAAGAGGTTTCTCTGACTCTGTGATTAATACTATGTTACAGGCTCGTAAATCTGTATCTAGAGAGATATATTATAGAGTCTGGAAGACTTATATTTCTTGGTGTCTTTCTCATCATTTTTCTTGGCATTCTTTTAGAATACCGAGAATTTTACAGTTTCTTCAGGATGGTTTAGATAAGGGTTTGTCTGCAAGTTCCTTGAAAGGACAAATCTCTGCTCTTTCTGTTCTTTTTCACAGAAAGATTGCTATTCTTCCTGATATTCATTGTTTTGTACAAGCTTTGGTTCGTATAAAACCTGTCATTAAGTCTATTTCTCCTCCTTGGAGTTTGAATTTGGTTCTGGGAGCTCTTCAAGCTCCTCCCTTTGAACCTATGCATTCATTGGACATTAAATTACTTTCTTGGAAAGTTTTGTTCCTTTTGGCCATCTCTTCTGCCAGAAGAGTTTCTGAATTATCTGCTCTTTCTTGTGAGTCTCCTTTTCTGATTTTTCATCAGGATAAGGCGGTGTTGCGAACTTCTTTTGAATTTTTACCTAAAGTTGTAAATTCCAACAACATTAGTAGGGAAATTGTGGTTCCTTCATTATGTCCTAATCCTAAGAATTCTAAGGAGAAATCATTGCATTCTTTGGATGTTGTTAGAGCTTTGAAATATTATGTTGAAGCTACTAAATCTTTCCGAAAGACTTCTAGTCTATTTGTTATCTTTTCCGGTTCTAGAAAAGGCCAGAAAGCTTCTGCCATTTCTTTGGCATCTTGGTTGAAATCTTTAATTCATCTTGCCTATGTTGAGTCGGGTAAAACTCCGCCTCAGAGGATTACAGCTCATTCTACCAGGTCAGTTTCTACTTCCTGGGCGTTTAGGAATGAAGCTTCGATTGATCAGATTTGCAAAGCAGCAACTTGGTCCTCTTTGCATATTTTTACTAAATTCTACCATTTTGATGTATTTTCTTCTTCTGAAGCAGTTTTTGGTAGAAAAGTACTTCAGGCAGCGGTTTCAGTCTGAATCTTCTGCTTATGTTTTTCATTAAACTTTATTTTGGGTGTGGATTATTTTCAGAAGGAATTGGCTGTCTTTATTTTATCCCTCCCTCTCTAGTGACTCTTGTGTGGAAAGATCCACATCTTGGGTAATCATTATCCCATACGTCACTAGCTCATGGACTCTTGCTAATTACATGAAAGAAAACATAATTTATGTAAGAACTTACCTGATAAATTCATTTCTTTCATATTAGCAAGAGTCCATGAGGCCCGCCCTTTTTTTGTGGTGGTTATGATTTTTGTATAAAGCACAATTATTCCAATTCCTTATTTTATATGCTTTCGCACTTTTTTATCACCCCACTTCTTGGCTATTCGTTAAACTGAATTGTGGGTGTGGTGAGGGGTGTATTTATAGGCATTTTGAGGTTTGGGAAACTTTGCCCCTCCTGGTAGGAATGTATATCCCATACGTCCCATACGTCACTAGCTCATGGACTCTTGCTAATATGAAAGAAATGAATTTATCAGGTAAGTTCTTACATAAATTATGTTTCTATGTCACCTTTGCTTCTTATTCATAGTACATACACATGAGCTGTATTATCTTCTCTCCCACCTTCTACTTAATGGTAATGGCACAGACACATTCCCTCTCTCTCACCCACTGTTTCGTGTGAATTATTTATACACATGCCCTTGATTCTCTTCATTCTCGCCCTCTGATTCACGTAAATGATACACACACATGCATGTGTGTTATATAAATGGCACACACACACCCTCTGTTCCCTAATCTCTCTAACCCTCTGCTTCATGTAAATAGTACACACACCTTCTGTTCCCCTTCTCACTCACCCTCTGCTTCATGTAAATAGTATCTTTAAAAATAGTGTGTGTGTGATGCGCTAGGCTAAACCCACCTAGCCTTTCTACGATAACTGCCTCCTTCCTAGACAGTAAAAATAAATATAGAGAATATAAACAAGTTTGTAGAGGCGCTTACAGCTGTGGGTATTATCGCTCTAAGTATAAAAGTGGATACTAATCAATAAAATATAGTTTTATACAATTTCTTTGGATATTCCAGGTGTTAAGTTAGAAAGGATATAGTAATATAATTTTATAATTTTGTGGCTCTAAAAACACAAAATAATCTATATACCATAGGGTAAACAATGATTTTTATTCCAATGCTCTAAAATGGTGGATACATAAAATGCTAGACACAATAAAATCATTCAACAAACCACAGTCACACTTCCATTCATAAAAACTATCAAATGTATAGGCCAGAAAGAAAGTCAGTCCTATCTGTTCACAATGCAATTATAGGCTTTCTACAATGTTGCTATACAATCGTAACAAAAAATATATGCAATATCAAAATATAAAAATCTATATGAAATAAGTTAATAAAATGTTTCAAAGGATGGCTACAATAATTGACTTGAGGAGTTAGCAATTGGCAACGGCAAACGGTTGGTTTTTCCGATTATGGATTTGTATCCCTTAAGAGTCTTTTCATATTCTTAAGATTCTTTTTACAAGCAGTTCCTTATCAGATCCTCAGATCTCAAGACAAACGGATGTTTAGGGATTGGTAACGTCAATAGCCTTAAAACCACCTGGCTATGGTTCACCCAAACAATCTTTGCAGCGTATGCGTATAACTTTAAACTTTAAGAATCACAGTCTCAAAAGGCACTCTTACCGCCTTGGTGTATTAGCTCACTTCTATGCCTGCTGTTCTCACCTGCAGGTCTCCGGAATAACAGCTTCACACTCACCGGGAATCTTCGCGCTGCTAGCTTAGCGTCTGACGTCACCGGTTACCATCAGCTGTGCAGTGTAGGTATGTGGAAATCGTATTATACTTGCGCAAGTAATTTCCTTTTCAGCAGCCCTCAATCTGTTCACTCTGCTCTTAGTACTCAGTACGCAGAGGTTTTCCGGGCTCAAAACTTTATCCTTCGTTAGATGCAAATGTTGTGATCGTGCAGGTTATCCAAGTGCTCAGTCCTTCTACGCGTTTCACCCCACTCAAAACGGGGCTTTCTCAAGATCTTGAGAAAGCCCAGTTTTGAGTGGGGTGAAACGCGTAGAAGGACTGAGCACTTGGATAACCTGCACGATCACAACATTTGCATCTAACGAAGGATAAAGTTTTGAGCCCGGAAAATCACTGAGTACTAAGAGCAGAGTGAACAGATTGAGGGCTGCTGAAAAGGAAATTACTTGCGCAAGTATAATATGATTTCCACATACCTACACTGCACAGCTGATGGTAACCGGTGACGTCAGACGCTAAGCTAGCAGCGCGAAGATTCCCGGTGAGTGTGAAGCTGTTATTCCGGAGACCTGCGGGTGAGAACAGCAGGCATAGAAGTGAGCTAATGCACCAAGGCGGTAAGAGTGCCTTTTGAGACTGTGATTCTTAAAGTTTAAAGTTATACGCATATGCTGCAGAGATTGTTTGGGTGAACCATAGCCAGGTGGTTTTAAGGCTATTGACGTTACCAATCCCTAAACATCCGTTTGTCTTGAGATCTGAGGATCTGATAAGGAACTGCTTGTAAAAAGAATCTTAAGAATATGAAAAGACTCTTAAGGGATACAAATCCATAATCGGAAAAACCAACCGTTTGCCGTTGCCAATTGCTAACTCCTCAAGTCAATTATTGTAGCCATCCTTTGAAACATTTTATTAACTTATTTCATATAGATTTTTATATTTTGATATTGCATATATTTTTTTGTTACGATTGTATAGCAACATTGTAGAAAGCCTATAATTGCATTGTGAACAGATAGGACTGACTTTCTTTCTGGCCTATACATTTGATAGTTTTTATGAATGGAAGTGTGACTGTGGTTTGTTGAATGATTTTATTGTGTCTAGCATTTTATGTATCCACCATTTTAGAGCATTGGAATAAAAATCATTGTTTACCCTATGGTATATAGATTATTTTGTGTTTTTAGAGCCACAAAATTATAAAATTATATTACTATATCCTTTCTAACTGAACACCTGGAATATCCAAAGAAATTGTATAAAACTATATTTTATTGATTAGTATCCACTTTTATACTTAGAGCGATAATACCCACAGCTGTAAGCGCCTCTACAAACTTGTTTATTTTCTCTTCATGTAAATAGCACACACACCCTCTGTTCCATTCTTTCTCACCCTCTGCTTCATGTAAATGGTACACACACACATGCCCTCTCTTCCATTCTCGCTCATCCTCTGCTTCATGTAAATGATACACCCACATGACCTCTCTTCCCTTCTCTATCACCCTCTGCTTCATGAAAATATTACGCACACGCCCTCTCTTCCCTTCTCTCTCACCCTCTGCTTCATGTAAATGGTACACATAAATGCCCTCTCTTCCCTTCTCTCTCACCCTCTGGTTCATGTAACTGGTACACACACATGCCCTCTCTTCTTTCTCATCCTCTGCTTCATGTGAATAGTACATACACACACCCTCTCTTCCCTTCTCTCTTACCCTCTGCTTCATGAAAATACTACACACACACAATCTCTATTCTATTTCACCTCTGCTTCTTATTCATAGTACATACACATTGCTTTATTATCTTCTCTCCCACCTTCTGCTTTATGCTAATAGAACACACACATGCCCTCTGTTCTCTCTCATCCTCTGCTTCGTGTAAATTATATACACACACACACCCTCTCTTCCCTCTCTCTCACCCTCTGCTTCATGTAAATGGTACACACATATGCCCTCTCTTCCCTTCTCTCTCACCCTCTGCTTCATGTAAATGGTACACACATATGCCCTCTCTTCCCTTCTCTCTCACCCTCTGCTTCATGTAAATGGTACACACATATGCCCTCTCTTCCCTTCTCTCTCACCCTCTGCTTCATGTAAATGACATACACACATGCCCTCTCTTCCTTCTCTCTTACCCTCTGCTTCATGTAAATGATACACACACATGCCCTCTCTTCCCTTCTCTCTCACCCTCTGCTTCATGTAAATGATACACACACATGCCCTCTCTTCCCTTCTCTCTCACCCTCTGCTTCATGTAAATGATACACACACATGCCCTCTCTTCCCTTCTCTCTCACCCTCTTCTTCATGTAAATGATACACACACATGCCCTCTCTTCCCTTCTCTCTCACCCTCTGCTTCATGTAAATGATACACACACATGCCCTCTCTTCCCTTCTCTCTCATCCTCTGCTTCATGTAAATAATACACACACAATCTCTATTCTATTTCACCTCTGCTTCTTATTCATAGTACATACACATGGCTTTATTATCTTCTCTCCCACCTTCTGCGTCAAGCTAATGGCACACACACATGCCCCCTCTCTTCCCTTCTCTCTCACCCTCTGCTTCATGTAAATAGTACACACACATGCCCTCTCTTCCCTTCTCTCTCACCCTCTGCTTCATGTAAATAGAACACACATGCCCTCTCTTCCCTTCTCTCTCACCCTCTGCTTCATGTAAATGGTACACACACATGCCCTCTCTTCCCTTCTCTCTCGCCCTCTGCTTCATGTAAATGGTACACACACATGCCCTCTCTTCCCTTCTCTCTCGCCCTCTGCTTCATGTAAATGGTACACACACATGCCCTCTCTTCCCTTCTCTCTCGCCCTCTGCTTCATGTAAATGGTACACACACATGCCCTCTCTTCCTTCTCTCTCACCCTCTTCTTCATGTAAATGCTACACACACATGCACTCTCTTCCCTTCTCTTTCACCGTCTGCTGCATGCAAATACTACACAAACACACAATCTCTATTCTATTTCACCTGTGCTTCTTATTCATAGTACATTGCATGGCTTTATTATCTTCTCTCTCACCTTCTGCTTCATGTTAATGGCGCACACACACATGCCCTCGCTCTCACCCTCTGCTTTGTGTGAATAATACATACACCTGCCCTTGATTCTCTTCATTTGTCACCCTCTGATTCATGTAAATCATACTCACACATGCCCTTTCCTCCCTTCCTTCTCTCTTACCATGTGCATTATATAAACAGCGCACACACACACATCCGCTGTTCCCTTCTCTCTCATCCTCTGCTTCATGTAAATAGTACACACACATGCCCTCTCTTGCCTTCTCTCTCACCCTCTGCTTCATGTAAATGGTACACACACATGCCCTCTCTTCCCTTCTCTCTCACCCTCTGCTTCATGTAAATGATACATATGCCCTCTCTTCCTTCTCTCTCACCTTCTACTTCATGTTAATGGCGCACACACACATGCCCTCGCTCTCACCCTCTGCTTTGTGTGAATAATACATACACCTGCCCTTGATTCTCTTCATTTGTCACCCTCTGATTCATGTAAATCATACTCACACATGCCCTTTCCTCCCTTCCTTCTCTCTTACCATGTGCGTTATATAAACGGCGCACACACACATCCGCTGTTCCCTTCTCTCTCACCCTCTGCTTCATGTAAATAGTACACACACATGCCCTCTCTTCCCTTCTCTCTCACCCTCTGCTTCATGTAAATGATACATATGCCCTCTCTTCCTTCTCTCTTACCCTCTGCTCCATGTAACTAGTACACACACATGCCCTCTCTTCCCTTCTCTCTCTCTCACCCTCTGCTTCATGTAAATAATACACACACATGCCCTCTCTTCTTTCTCATCCTCTGCTTCATGTGAATAGTCCATACACACACCCTCTCTTCCCTTCTCTCTCACCCTCTGCTTCATGAAAATACTAAACACACAATCTCTATTCTATTTCACCTCTGCTTCTTATTCATAGTGCTTACACATGACCTTTTATTATCTTCTCTCTCCCACCTTCTGCTTCATGCTAATGGCACACACACATGCCCTCTGTTCTGTCTCATCCTCTGCTTCATGTAAATGGTACACACACATGCCCTCTCTTCCCTTCTCTCTCACCCTCTGCTTCATGCTAATGGCACACACACATGCCCTCTCTTCCCTTCATGAACCAGAGGATGAGAGAGAAGGGAAGAGAGGGCATATATGTGTACTATTCACATGAAGCAGAGGATGAGATAGAAGAGAGGGCATGTGTGTGTACCATTTACATGAATCAGAGGGTGAGAGAGAAGGAAGAGAGGGCATGTGTGTGTATCATTTACATGAAGCAGAGGGTGAGAGAGAGAAGGGAACAGTGGATGTGAGTGTGCCATTTATATAACGCACATGGTAAGAGAAAAAGGAGGAAAGAGCATGTGTGAGTATGATTTACATGAATCAGAGGGTGAGAATGAAGAGAATCGAGGGCAGGTGTATGTATTATTCACACAAGTAGAGGGTGAGAGAGAAGGGAACAGTGTGTGTGTACTGTTTACATGAAGCAGAGGGTGAGATGAGAGAAGGGAACAGAGGATGTGTGTGTCATTTATTTAAACGCACATGGTAAGAGAGAAGGGAAGAATGGGCATGTGTGTGTGTATCATTTACATGAAGCAGAGGGTGAGAAAGAAGGGAAGAGAGGGTGTGTGTGTATAATTTACATGAAGCAGAGGATGAGACAGAACAGAGGGCATGTGTGTGTGCCATTAGCATGAAGCAGAAGATGGGAGAGAAGATAATAAAAGGTCATGTGTATGCACTATGAAGAAGAAGCAGAGGGTGAGAGAGAGAAGGGAACAGACGGTGTGTGTGTGCCATTTATATAACACACATAAGAAGCAGAGGGTGAGAGAGAGAAGGGAAGAAAGGCATGTGTGTGTATCATTTACATGAAACACAGGGAGAGAATAAAGAGAATCAAGGGCATGTGTATGAATAATTCACACAAAACAGAGGGTGAGAGAGAGAGGGCATGTGTGTGTGCCATTAGCATGAAGCAGAAGGTGGGAGAGAAGATAATAAAGCCATGTGTATGTACTATGAATAAGAAGCAAAGGTGAAATAGAATAGAGATTGTGCGTTTGCATAGTATTTGCATGCAGCAGAGGGTGAAAGAGTAGGGAAGAGAGGGCATGTGTGTGTACCAGTTACATGAAGCTGAGGATAAGAGAGAAAATGTTACAGAAGCATTAGTTATTTTGTTGTGAAGAGCTTATTTCCCAGCAGCAATGCCTGAACCAGCAAGCCAGCGCCTAAGAAGGGCTCCAAGAAAACCGTAACAAGTTTCATTTCATAAAGAGTTAACTCTTTTTTTTCAGCTTTTAGAAACTATTGTCTAATCACCTCTGGAGCCAGACTGCTAATTGATAAGATGAACTTGTAAACTTGTTATCTTAAGTACTGTAATCCTATTGTGGCCTGTCAAAGGACAGTGCTCTCTATCTAAATGTGTGATGGGGGATTTTGTGCTTCCCCCCCCTCTCCCCCTGGGAGTGCCCTGTGTGCATGTAACCTTAATAAAAAGCAGGCTGGGCATCCCAGTCCTGAGTTCTTGTTTTGACCCTCAATCGCAGCGTTGACTCGTTTTTGTGGGCAGAAGGGTATCCTAGCTGTACTGCAGCTAAGGGAGATTATTCTATATTTGCGAGACTCATATAGAATACTATGGAAAGCAGCTTCTCCCCTCTTTAGCAATAGGGATCCAGGCTACTAAGCGGTCCATCTCTCAGCGAGACTAAGGGTAACCGTAACATTTGGCGGCAGCGGCGGGATTTTCCTGAATTTCCTAGGAGAGGTACAGAACGGATGGAGAGCGCTTACCAAAAATTGAAGCGTACAACCCTAAAGGATTTACTTGAAAGCAGAGGGGGGTACGCCAGCAACCGGCCGAGGAGAGAGCTGATCGCAGAATTGACCGAACTGGATCAGAGCTTCACAATGGCGGAAACACCGATGACGATTAGTGACGAAAAAACCAGGATTGTTCGGGAAAGGCTCTCATTATACGGGCCGAACCCCTCCATGGAATTGGTACAGCAGTTGATGGCGGAGGCGGACGAGGATATACGAGAGACTCGAGCCCACGAACTCAACCTAGCGAATGCACACCGCAATGCTGAAGCCCCGCAGGTAATCATCCCTGTCGAAAATGCTGGGAGGCCCAAGATACCCTGTGCGGCATTTCGACCCTTCCTAGAGAGCGAGACAGGGATTGATGAATATTTGGCGGACTTCGAAAGGCAATGTGCCCTGCACCAGATTCCCAACAGAGAGTGGCCCACGATATTGTCTGGGAAACTATCCGGGCGAGCCCTGGAAGCCTTTCGTACTCTGGGTGCTGAGGAAGTGACACAGTATGAGCTAGTTAAGGAGACACTGTTGCGACGGTACGCTGTAACTCCGGACACGTATCGCCGACAGTTTCGGGGCACGGAAAAGAAGCCTAACGATACCCATATGGAATGGGCGCACCGAATGCGGAGAGCGGCAAATCACTGGCTGAGCGGAAGTAAAGCGGTGACTGGGGAGGAAATTTTACAATTGTTTCTCTTAGAACATTTTTATAATGGCATGGAACAGCAAGGGAAGGAATGGCTGCGAGACAGGCGGCCTTCTACCTTAGAAGAAGCAGCCAAATTGGCCGATGAACATTATGACTCCCGTCTTCACGAACCCATGAACTACCGAGCTCCAGCACGGGTCGAACCCAGAGAGGTTTACCGTGCACCCCCTCGTGCTGAATTCCGAGCCCCGGTGCCCACAGGGCCCGTCCGACACTCAGGACCACCCAATAACAGCTCTGAGCGTCCCAGACCGACTTGCCACCGATGCAAGCAACCAGGGCATTTCATGGCTAGCTGCCCCCTTAATACGCACCAGACACCCAGGAATTACAATTACCCCTCTGGGTCCTATCGTCCGGCCCGGGCCCTCTGTGTTAACCAAGAGGCCCCTATGGAGGGATATGTGGGGCCGCTTCACGAGGCAGACCCTGTATATGCTGCCTCAGATAACCGCCAGCACCATCGGCAGAGGGTATGGCTCGAGGGGCGATCTACCGAGGGATTGCGAGACACAGGGGCTACTATCACGCTGGTACAGAGTCATTTGGTGCCAGAGCACAAGCGATCCGGACAGACTGTGGCCGTTAGAGTGGCGGGGGGGGATGTGTACAAAATTCCAACAGCTAAAGTGCATCTTGATTGGGGAGCGGGAAAGGGGGCTGTGAACGTGGGCCTAATGGATAATTTACCTGCCGAAGTACTACTGGGCAACGATTTGGGCCCCATGACTTCTGCCTATGCTCCAGTATGCAACAACGAGGCGGACCCAGTGACTACACGGGCCCAAGCCCGGACGGAGCGAGAGCTTTCACCAGTGTGGGAGACACAGGTAAGACCTACCCCGACCTTGCCTGACAGGTTAGGCCCCATACCCTGGGACACCCCAGATGCTTTCGAGGCAGAGTCTAAGACTGACCCGACCTTACAAAAGTACCGGGAACGAGCAGAGACCGGAGGGGGCGGGGCAGATAACGAAACATTCTTATGGGAAAAAGGGAAACTATACCGCTGGACAGAGAAAAGGGGACAGCGTAGGCGACAGCTGGTAGTGCCCCACAAATACCGTCAAGAAATCCTCAAAATAGGCCACGACATCCCCTTAGCAGGCCACCTAGCCGTTACCCGTACCCTACACCGCATTACTCACACATTCTTTTGGCCAGGGGTGCACGCTGACGTTAGAACTTACTGTAACACCTGCGATGTGTGTCAACGAGTAGGAAGGCGAGGCGATCACCCTAAAGCCCAGCTAGTAAATATGCCCATTGTAGAGGAACCCTTCAGCCGGGTTGCTATTGACCTAGTGGGACCACTGGCTACCCCTAGTCCCTCCGGTAAGCGATACATTCTTACCGTAGTGGACTACGCTACCAGGTACCCAGAGGCTGTCGCCCTATCCAACATACAAGCGGATACGGTAGCGAATGCACTAGTACAGGTGTTCTCCCGGGTAGGATTTCCAAAAGAAATCCTATACGACCGAGGCACCCAATTTACGGCTGAATTGACCCAACAACTCTGGCAGGTTTGCAAAATTAAGTCCCTCCTAAGCTCCCCATACCACCCCCAGACGAACGGGCTGTGTGAGAGGTTCAATGGGACCCTCAAGCAAATGCTCAAGACGTTCACTCAGAAATACCGAGACTGGGAACGCTTCCTGCCGCACCTCCTATTTGCTTATCGGGAGGTGCCCCAGGAAACGACAGGGTTCTCTCCGTCCGGGCTTGGGCCCGTGTAGTCACTGGGTCCGCCTCGTTGGTGCAAAATTAAGTCCCTCCTAAGCTCCCCATACCACCCCCAGACGAACGGGCTGTGTGAGAGGTTCAATGGGACCCTCAAGCAAATGCTCAAGACGTTCACTCAGAAATACCGAGACTGGGAACGCTTCCTGCCGCACCTCCTATTTGCTTATCGGGAGGTGCCCCAGGAAACGACAGGGTTCTCTCCCTTCGAGTTGCTCTACGGAAGAAAGGTACGGGGACCCCTAAACCTGATCCGGGAGCACTGGGAGGGAGAGATGGAGGCTGATGGTGTCCCAATTGTGCCATACGTGCTGGAACTCAGGGACCGAATGGAGCAATTAGCCAAATCCGTGCGGGCTAATCTCCAGTTGGCCCAGAGAAGACAGAAAGTATGGTACGATCGGGGGGCCCGAAAGAGAATCTTCACCATAGGACAAAAGGTGTTAGTACTTAAGCCGGTGAAGACAGACAAATTGCAGGCGTCCTGGCAGGGTCCCTACCAGATCGTAGAGAAAAGGGGAGACACCACTTATGTGATAGCTAGCTGCCACGACAACAATCTTAGAAAGACATTCCATGTAAACATGCTCAAGGAATATTTTGAGCGACCAGAGAACGTGACGGCCGTATGTTGTTCCCCTCAGGAAGACCCCGACAGTTTACCCATTCCAGACCTATTAGAAAAGAGCCTCCCCACAGGTATAGTGGCGCAGGTTCAGATAGGGGACCGACTTAGCCCCACTGAAAGGGAGCAGCTCAACCAACTCCTCCAGTCCAAACACCTCACCTTCTCCCCGAAGCCAGGGTACACTACTTTAACCACCCACCAGGTAGATACTCCGGGACAAGCTCCCTTGCGCCAGGCTCCGTACCGAATCCCCGAAGCAGTTAGGACAGGAATGAAGAAGGAGATCGATGAGATGCTCCAGCTCAGGGTAATTGAGCCCTCCGATAGTCCCTGGGCCTCCCCAGTTGTCTTGGTGCCCAAGAAAGATGGGACCACCCGGTTCTGCGTAGACTATCGGAGGCTCAATAAAAATACCGTGACGGACGCTTACCCTATGCCCAGGGTAGACGAGCTACTCGATCGTATAGCCAGGGGAAATTACCTGACCACTATTGACCTCTGCAAAGGTTACTGGCAGATTCCCCTGGCCCCGGAGGCTATCCCCAAGTCGGCATTCGTCACCCCATTCGGCTTATATCAGTTTAGGGTAATGCCGTTTGGGATGAAGAATGCCCCAGCTACATTCCAGCGCTTGGTGGATAGGCTCCTGGATGGCTTCCAGAGTTTTGCTTGCGCCTACCTGGACGACATAGCGATCCACAGTGAGTCCTGGGAGGACCACTTAGCTCATGTGGGAATGGTTCTGGATCAGATCCGGGCTGCTGGCCTGACTCTGAAGCCAGAAAAATGCCACTTTGGGATGGCCGAGGTACAGTACCTGGGTCACCGGGTGGGGTGTGGAAAGCAGCGACCAGAGCCGGCCAAAATAGAAGCTGTCGCCAATTGGCCCACCCCCATCACTAAGACTCAGGTCCTAGCCTTCCTGGGCACGGCAGGGTACTATAGACGGTTCGTACCAGACTACAGCACACTTGCCAAACCCCTGACTGACTTGACCAAGAAGAACTTACCTCGACAGGTCCTGTGGTCTCCCCACTGTGAAACGGCTTTCCAGGCTCTCAAAAATGCTCTAATTAACGCTCCTGTCTTGGCGGCCCCAGCCCTTAACAAACGTTTTATCGTCCATACAGATGCTTCCATGTTCGGGCTGGGAGCCGTCCTCAGCCAAGTAGGCGAAGATGGAGGGGAGCATCCAGTTGCCTACATCAGCCGGAAGCTCCTGCCCCGCGAAGTCAGCTATGCAGCGGTCGAAAAGGAGTGTTTTGGCTTTGGTGTGGGCATTAAAGAAATTGACTCCCTATTTATATGGTCAGGAGTTCACTCTGGTCACCGACCATAACCCGTTGGTGTGGCTGAACCGGGTCTCTGGAGATAACGGCAGGCTATTACGTTGGAGCTTATCGTTGCAAACCTTCAATTTCACCATTACTTACAGACCTGGGAAACAGAATGGCAACGCCGACGGGTTGTCCAGACAAACCGACCTCAGCCCGCATAACCAGCGGTCTGGACAGCCTTAGTCTGCCCCGAAAAGGGGTCAGACCGTGTCTGCCAGAGTGTTCCACAGAAAGGGAGCAATGTTACAGAAGCATTAGTTATTTTGTTGTGAAGAGCTTATTTCCCAGCAGCAATGCCTGAACCAGCAAGCCAGCGCCTAAGAAGGGCTCCAAGAAAACCGTAACAAGTTTCATTTCATAAAGAGTTAACTCTTTTTTTTCAGCTTTTAGAAACTATTGTCTAATCACCTCTGGAGCCAGACTGCTAATTGATAAGATGAACTTGTAAACTTGTTATCTTAAGTACTGTAATCCTATTGTGGCCTGTCAAAGGACAGTGCTCTCTATCTAAATGTGTGATGGGGGATTTTGTGCTTCCCCCCCCTCTCCCCCTGGGAGTGCCCTGTGTGCATGTAACCTTAATAAAAAGCAGGCTGGGCATCCCAGTCCTGAGTTCTTGTTTTGACCCTCAATCGCAGCGTTGACTCGTTTTTGTGGGCAGAAGGGTATCCTAGCTGTACTGCAGCTAAGGGAGATTATTCTATATTTGCGAGACTCATATAGAATACTATGGAAAGCAGCTTCTCCCCTCTTTAGCAATAGGGATCCAGGCTACTAAGCGGTCCATCTCTCAGCGAGACTAAGGGTAACCGTAACAGAAGGCTAGAGAGGGCATGTGTGTGTATCATTTACATGAAGCAGAGGGTAAGAGAGAAGGGAAGAGAGGGTGTGTGTGTGTACCATTTACATGAAGCAGAGGGGGAGAGAGCATGTGTGTGTACCATTTTTCTTGAAGCAGAGGGTAAGAGAGAAGGGAAGAGAGAGGGCGTGTGTATCATTTACCTGAAGCAGAGGGTGAGAGAGAGAAGGGAAGAGAGGGCATGTGTGTGCACCATTTACATGAAGCAGAGGGTGAGAGAGAAGGGAAGAGCGGGCATGTGTGTGTATCATTTACATGATGCAGAGGGTGAAAGAGAAGGGAAGAGAGGGCATGTGTGTGTGTATTATTTTCATGAAGCAGAGGGTGAAAGAGAAGGGAAGAGAGGGCATGTGTGTGTGTGTGTGTATTATTTTCATGAAGCAGAGGGTGAAAGAGAAGGGAAGAGAGGGCATGTGTGTGTGTACCATATACATGAAGCAGAGGGTAAGAAAGAGAGAAGGGAACAGAGGATATGTGTGTGCCATTTATATAACGCACATGGTTAGAGAGAAGTGTGTAAGCACTATGAATAAGAAGCAGAGGTGAAATAGAATAGAGATTGTGTGTGTAGTATTTTCATGAAGCAGAGGGTGAGAGAGAGAAGAGAGGGTGTGTGTATGTACTATTCACATGAAGCAGAGGATGAGAAAGAAGAGAGGGCATGTGTGTGTGTTATTTACATGAAGCAGAGGGTGAGAGAGAAGGGAAGAGAGGGCATGTGTGTGTACCATTTACATGAAGCAGAAGGTGAGAGAGAAGGGAAGAGAGGGCATGTGTGTGTGCCATTAGCATGAAGCAGAGGGTGAGAGAGAAGGGAGGAGTGGGCATGTGTGTACCATTTACATGAAGCAGAGGGTGAGAGAGAAGGGAAGAGAGGACATGTGTGTGTACAATTTACATAAAGCAGAAGGTGAGAGAGAAGGGAAGAGAGGGCATGTGTGTGTGCCATTAGCATGAAGCAGAGGGTGAGAGAGAAGGGAGGAGTGGGCATGTGTGTACCATTTACATGAAGCAGAGGGTGAGAGAGAAGGGAAGAGAGGGCATGTGTGTGTATCATTTACATGAAGCAGAGGGTGAGAGAGAAGGGAAGAGAGGGCATGTGTGTGTACCATTTACATGAAGCAGAGGATGAGACAGAACAGAGGGCATGTGTGTGTGCCATTAGCATGAAGCAGAAGGTGGGAGAGAAGATAATAAAAGGTCATGTGTAAGCACTATGAATAAGAAGCAGAGGTGAAATAAAATAGAGATTGTGTGTGTAGTATTTTCATGAAGCAGAGGGTGAGAGAGAATGGAAGTGAGGGTGTGTGTATGTACCATTCACATGAAGCAGAGGATGAGAAAGAAGAGAGGGCATGTGTGTGTACCAGTTATGTGAAGCAGAGGGTGAAATAGAAGGAAGAGAGGGCGTATGTGTAGTATCTGCATGAAGCAGAAGTGAGAGAGAAGGAAAGAGAGGGCATGTGTGTGTATAGTATTTGCATGAGGCATAGGGTGAGAGAGAAGGGAAGAGTGGGTATGTGTTTGTATCATTTACATGAAGCAGAGGGTGAGAGAGAAGGGAAGAGAGGGCATGTGTCTGTACCATTTACATGAAGCAGAGGGTGAAAGAGAAGGGAAGAGAGGGTATGTGTGTGTACCGTGTACATGAAGCAGAGGGTGAGACAGAAGGGAAGAGAGGGCATGTTTGTGTACCATTTACATGAATATAAATGAAACAAACAAAGAAGGCGCCACCATAGTGCACAATCAGTGGTAAAAGACACGCCGTTAACGCAAGTAATACTATACTTAAAAAATTCCAGACACTTGAAAAGTGTCACAAGCGCCTCCTGGACTCGTCCAGCTAACTCACACTCTTGCACTTTCTGGATCCGATGTCCGTATGTGGCTGGTACTCCCCTCGGCTGGAAGACACCCGACGTCTGATGTTAAGTCCTTACACCGCAATACTGTGTTCAAATGCTCCAGAGAACTAAAGTCAGTGGTTAGCCGGGAAATTATCCTTTAACAAAGGATCACAGAGCAGGTATATAGAAATAAAAGTCTGTGGAACAAAGTCTTAGTTAAAAGAATAAAAATACTTTATTGTTAGCACCTAGGGACACTATAGTTTAGGATGGTTTTAGCTATGTTTCTTTTGTGTTCACCCCATCTTTTTTTGAGGGGTCTAGATGTTCTCCCCACATATTGAACCTCACAGCTGCACTCCAGCATATAGACTACAAATGATGAATCGCAAGTGAAGTGTGTTTTAATGCTAAATTTCTCCTTACTAACAAATGATGTAAATTCTTTCCTTTTGTCATTAGTATATGCACATAGACCACAATTCGAGCGGTTGCATTTGTAAAATCCAGGTTTTCCCAGGAATTCATTCTCAACGGTCCCAGTATTAAATTGTTGGACTTTAGTTTTAGGATGATAAGTCTTCATTACCACTTTACTGGGGGCTAGTTTGCTTTTTAAAGTAGGTGTTCTTCTAAACGTACATATTGGATGATGCCCTACACAATCTCTTAATAGTGGATCTACCGCCAATATATGCCAGTATTTCTCCAGGATATTTTTAATTTTATTGTGATTGTTATTATATCGTGTGATGAATCTAACTCCCTTGGTCATGGCTTCATCATTCCTAAAATCTACCCTCTCTTGTTTGTTTGTCTGGGAAGGAAACAAAATAGAAGCCCAGAATTTTGTTAATAGTCTGAATGAGAACGAAATGGGTCTTAATTTTACATCAAAAATTGAGGAAATCAGTGTTGAATTTCTTGATCTAATACTTGAATGGGATAATTCAGGTAATGTTATCACCAGAAAGTTCATTAAGTCAGTTGATACAAATAGCTATTTGAATTTTAAAACCAATCGTCATCTGCCTTGGAAAAAGAATATTCCTTACAACCAATTTTGTAGGATACGTAGAAATTGCACCAATTTAGACACATTTGATAACCAGGCATTATTATTGAAAAATAGGTTTCTTGAGAGACATTACCCTAGGGATCTCATAGAAAAGAGTTATTTGAAAGCGAGAAATAAATGCAGAGAAGATTTCTTTGCTAATTATACTGACAAAGATATAGTCACATATAGACCCGAGAGGGTAGATTTTAGGAATGATGAAGCCATGACCAAGGGAGTTAGATTCATCACACAATATAATAACAATCACAATAAAATTAAAAATATCCTAGGGAAATACTGGCATATATTGGCAGGAGATCCACTATTAAGAGATTGTGTAGGGCATCATCCAATATGTACCTTTAGAAGAGCACCTACTTTAAAAAGCAAACTAGCCCCCAGTAAAGTGGTAATGAAGACTTACCATCCTAAAACTAAAGTCCAACAATTTAAGACCGGGACCGTTGAGAATAAATTCCTGGGAAAACCTGGATTTTACAAATGCAACCGCCCGAATTGTGGTCTATGTGCATATACTAATGACAAAAGGACAGAATTTACATCATTTGTTAGCAAGGAGAAATTTAGCATTAAAACACACTTTACTTGCGATTCATCATTTGTAGTCTATATGCTGGAGTGCAGCTGTGGGGTTCAATATGTGGGGAGAACCTCTAGACCCCTCAAAAAAAGATGGGGTGAACACAAAAGAAACATAGCTAAAAACATCCTAAACCATAGTGTCCCTAGGTGCTAACAATAAAGTCTTTTTATTCTTTTAACTAAGACTTTTGTTCCACGGACTTTTATTCCTATATACCTGCTCTATGATCCTTTGTTAAAGGATAATTTCCCGGCTAACCACTGACTGTAGTTCTCTGGAGCATTTGATCACAGTATTGCGGTATAAGGACTTAACATCAGACGTCGGGTGTCTTCCAGCCCAGGGGAGTACCAGCCACATACGGACATCGGATCCAGAAAGTGCAAGAGTGTGAGTTAGCTGGACGACTCCTAAGAGTCCAGGAGGCGCTTATGACACTTCTCAAGTGTCTGGAATTTTGTAAGTACAGTATTACTTGCGTTAACGGCGTGTCTTTTACCACTTATTGTGCACTATGGTGGCGCCTTCTTTGTTTCATTTATATCTGTAGATTCTATCATCTTGGACCACCAACAAGAGATCTGAAGAAGCAGCTTGCCACCACCTATCGAATTTAATACCAGCGGTTTGTTGGATATCCATTTTGGACTTTGAACTTTTTTTTGTTACTTTTTTAGTCAGGTGCCATATGTCTTTTGCCGTTTGTGTGTTCTGTCTGGTAATATCCTGCCAACCTATAGTATACCATTTGTGATTTATATAATATTCACATTCAAATATTGAGGTTACTTGCATTACCAGTTTATGTATTTGGTTTGAATTTGAATAGTTTTCCAGACCAAGTCATAACATTGTTGGCGCACTGATTTTTATGTTTTGTTGACCATTTACATGAAGCAGAGGGTGAGAGAGAGGGCACGTGTGTGTGCCATTAGCATGAAGCAGAGGATGAGACAGAACAGAGGGCATGTGTGTGTGCCATTAGCATGAAGCAGAAAGTGGGAGAGAAGATAATAAAGGTCATGTGTAAGCAGTATAAAATAGAATAGAGATTGTGTGTGTAGTATTTTCATGTAACAGAGGGTGAGAGAGAAGGTGTGTGTATGTACTATTCACATGAAGCAGAGGATGAGAGAGAAGGGACAAGAGGGCGTATGTGTGTGTGTATCATTTACATGAAGCAGAGGGTAAAAGAGAGAAGAGAACAGAGGGTGTGTGTATGTACTATTCACATGAAGCAGAGGATTAGAAAGAAGAGAGGGCATGTGTGTGTATTATTTACATGAAGCAGAGGGTGAGAGAGAAGGGAAGAGAGGGCATGTGTGTGTACCACTTACATGAAGCAGAGGGTGAGAGAGAAGGGAAGTGAGGGCATGAGTGTGTGCCATTAGTATGAAGCAGAAGGTAGGAGAGAAGGGAAGAGAGTGCATGTGTGTGTGTACCATTTACATGAAGCAGAGGGTGAGAGAGAAGGGAAGAGAGGGCATATGTGTGTACCATTTTACATAAAGCAGAGGGTGAGAGAGAAGGGAAGAGAGGGCATGTGTGTGTACCATTTACATGAAGCAGAGGATGAGACAGAACAGAGGGCATGTGTGTGTGCCATTAGCATGAAGCAGAAGGTGGGAGAGAGAAGATAATAAAAGGTCATGTGTAAGCACTATGAATAAGAAGCAGAGGTGAAATAGAATAGAGATTGTGTGTGTGTAGTATTTTCATGAAGCAGAGGGTAAGAGAAGGGAAGAGAGGGTGTGTGTATGTACTATTCACATGAAGCAGAGGATGAGAAAGAAGAGAGGGCATGTGTGTGTATTATTTACATGACGCAGAGGGTGAGAGAGAAGGGAAGAAAGGGCATGTGTGTGTATCATTTACATGAAGCAGAGGGTGAGAGAGAAGGGAAGAGAGGGCGTGTGCGTAATATTTTCATGTGAATAATACACACACATGCCCTCTCTCCCCTTCTCTCTCACCCTCTGCTTCATGTAACTGGTACATACACATGCCCTCTCTTCTCTCTCATCCTCTGCTTCATGTAACTGGTACACACACATGCCCTCTCTTCTCTCTCATCCTCTGCTTCATGTAACTGGTACACACACATGCCCTCTCATCCCTTCTAACTCACCCTCTGCTTCATGTAAATGATACACACACATTCCCTCTCTTTACATCTCTCTCACCTTCTTCTTCATGTAAATTATACACACATGCCCTCTCTTCTCTCTCATCCTCTGCTTCATGTAACTGGTACACACACATGCCCTCTCATCCCTTCTCTCTTACGCTCTGCTTCATGTGAATAGTACACACACACATGCCCTCTCATCCCTTCTCTCTTACTCTCTGCTTCATGTAAATGATACACACACATGCCCTCTCTTCCCTTCTCTCTTACCCTCTGCTTCATGTAAATGATACTCACACATGCACTCTCTTCCCTTCTCTCTCACCCTCTGCTTCATGTAAATTATACACACTCATGCCCTCTCTTCTCTTCTCTCTCAACTTCTGCTTCATGTAAATGATACACACATATGCACTCTATGGGGCCTATCTAATGGAGTTTGATGTCCCGTGTTTCTGGCGAGCCTGCAGACTCGCCAGAAACAGCAGTTATAAAGCAGCGGTCACAAAGGCCGCTGCTCCATAACCCTGTCCGCCTGCTCTGAGCAGGCGACAGACATTGCAGGAATTCAACCCAATCGAGTACGATCGGGTTGATTGACACCTCCCTGCTGGCGGCCCATTGGCCGCGAGTCTGCAGGGGGCGGCGTTGCACCACCAGCTCTTGTGAGCTGCTGGTGCAATGCTGAATACGGAGAGCGTATTGCTCTCCGTATTCAGCGAGGTCTGGCGGACCTGATCTGCAGTGTCGGATCAGGTCCGGCAGACTTTGTTAAATAGATGCCTATATCTCATCTCACGCTCTAGTTCATCAAATGGTATTCTGAAAACTGTTTTTATTGTGAATTCAGTCATTTTGGCCGTTACTAAATATGTGATAATAAAGGAATAAAATGGCAACTGGTACTTTGCAATATAATTATCCTTTTGAATCAATTACTGTTGTGTAACATTATGTAATCTATTATATGTACATTTAAGTTCTGAAATATTGAACGTAAGATCTGAATTTTCAAATCTAATAAAATATATGTTATTGATCAATCTCAGTATCCCCAAAAATTAAAGGGACAGTCTACTTGATTTTGGTTATTGTTTAAAAAGATAGATAATGATTTTACTACCCACTCCGCAGCTTTGCATAACCAAGTTTGTTATATTAATATACTTATAACCTCAAAGATTGCCTGTTTCTTAGTCTGCAGAGGCTTAGATAAAGGGAATCACAGAGTTAAAAGGGTATTACTATAACAGTGCTGGTTATGAAAACTGGGGAACGGGTAGTAAAGGGATTATCTATCTTTTTTTTAAAAAAATTCAAGTAGGCTGTCCCTTTTTAAGTGTATGGCATTTAAGTACCCATTGCTATGTTAAACATTAATTGCTTTTAGGGTGACATAAAATCCTAAACCATGAAATATTGTCTGCATTAAATGTTCTGACAGATGACATTAATACTGACGTATATGTTAAAACAGAAGATCTGAGTGTAACGTGTCAGCTGAAAGCTCCAATGCAAGAAATGTGTTACAGTAACAATGAAGGTAAATGCACGTGTGTGACGTGTCTTCTGTTTATGGGATATTGCCTGGTTTTTATAGTTTATTGTCTATAACTACTGTACATTATATCAGCAATCAGGATACACCGATATCACTTTATAGGAGCATAAAATATATCTCACAGCACTATGTTATCTTTATAGCCTTTTATTTGTATCTTATGTTTTCTTCTTAAATGGAAAGAGTCCACAGCTGCATTCATTACTTTTTGGCAAATAAGAACCTGGCCTTTAGGAGGAGGCAAAGACACCCCAGCCAAAGGCTTAAATACTCCTCCCACTCCCCTCATCCCCTAGTCATTCTTTGTCTTTCGTCCCAGGAGGTTGGCAGAGACGTGTCGGAATTTTTTATTTTAGTTTTTTGTCTCTTATGGAGGGTAGTACTCTTCGACATGGGACAGGAGTTTTAAGTAGTCCTGTCAGTCTCTCAGTGAGGGCTTGGATAAATGAGTTAGAGTGCGGAGATGCAGGGAGAGTCTTTCTGCGAAACCATCCCGACTCATGTTAACAACTCCTCAAGCAATTGGCGTGGCCGAACTTTACCCCACTGCCTGTTTTCTTCTCTCAAGTCCATGGGGGAGGCGATGCTACTATCCGTCACACTTGAAAAGTCGTGTTCCTATTCCACAGCGTAGATTCCGGTAAGATAGTTTCATTTTACTTTATTCATCAATGTTCTGTAATGTGAATGTTTTCCTGAGAGGCTACCACCTTGCGGGTCTAACTGTCATAAGGGTCTCAGTGAGTCTCTTTTAGTATCTTGGAATCGAGGGTTAATATCTCCTGAGAGGGGTTATTGAACATGGGGGTTTATAATCATGTTTATGTGATTCAACCTGCTTGTGTGTGATGTTTATGGGCTCGTGGTTTGGAACATTGAGGCCTTTGGAAGTGACGTGGCCTTTTGGTTGGGCACGCTTTTTTTGGACTGTACGGTTCACCTTGTGTCGGGCGTGGTTACCTTCCGTTTTCCATTTCCGCATTCCCGACCATGTGGCGAATAAAATATTCTAGTCCGCAGGGGTCTGGTCATAGGAGGTGGTGAGTGCCCCAGCCATTGTGGGTGTCAGGTGCCGTTTTTGTTTTACTACTTTAGTCCATATTTATATATCCTCTACCAGTTATGGAGGATTCTGATGCTAAGACTGTGCTAATTTCTGATTCAGTTACGGAGGATTCTGATACTGAGATTATTTTGATTTCAGATTCTGTGTCCAGTGACGAATTCCGACTGGCCTTGTTGACAATTGTCAACCAGTTTTTTTCCGTATGCCATTTTAGAGCGCCTTGTTCCTCTGGCTCGGGGAATCAAGGGACAGCTGAGCCATCCGCCTCTGGGGGTCCTGTCCTCCGAGAGGCGAGTTCCCTACCAATTCATACTTCTACACATGCAGGTAACCCAGTTTCTGATTCCTCCATGCAGGGTGGGGTGTTCCCCCCCGGAGGTTGCTGCACATTTTGGCTTCCACATAATGTTGGCGATTGTTCACCTGCAGAGTCCAGACGTTTCTTTGAGAATGTGCTTGTGCCCTATTGTCCCGGGCCTTCTGCCTTGGGGAGGGCCTCTACAGTTCCCCGCGGGTGTAACTGTCCCTGAGTGTTATGCCTTTCGTTACAGGATTGCGCGCCTTCTCGTATTGCTCAGACATGTTTTTCAGTTATTGAATGACCCTATCGTTAACAGATACAGGGATTTTCAGTCTGCTAATTCGAATAGTGCACCTCATTAGACGTGGGGAAGAGGTAATCTCCTGATTGTCATTTGATTGAGATCTTTCCCAGTTTTTTTTTAAAGATAGGGCTCTGTTTGGCTGGTCCTGCAGGCAAGCCTGTGTCTTTTTTGGCGTTATCCTCCGGGCGGCCTTGTATTTTATTTGTATCCGATGGATGTCTTTTATTTGGTTTTGTTTCCTTCGGGAACCTTCTGGGATCTACACTCTTTGTTGTTCTTCTTTGGAAGTTGTTTGGGACACGTTAGTCCTATAATGTCTGTTTTCTTTTTCCCCTATGAGGGAGAATTTTTCAGCTTGCCGGTTAGGACCCTAAGTGCAGGCTGGTCCTGTTGGGTTCGTTCGGTCTCATGGCTTTTCAGACACGTGGCGCTGTTCTGCTCTGCTGGTATGATAGAAGCGCTGAGTTCTCAGGTTATCATTGTATTTCATGTCCAACTAAGCACTCGAGAGGACCTGTGGGTCCGTAGGGCGGTAGGATTCTTTCAGTCCTTATAGCCTCCAGTGATAAATGACCGGGTCAGGGGAGTTTTTTTCCGCTGCGTCATTCTATCTGACATCTGATATTTTCAGAACATACACCTAGATCACGAGTTTGGCGTTAGCCTTTAAAAGCAGCTTTGAGAGGTCCCAACGCTGCTTTTTAATGCCCGCTGGTATTATGAGTCAGGCAGGTACAGGTGTACCGCTCAATTTTCTTCCGCAACTCGAGGCTACTGCAAATCCCCTTAAGTCAATTGTGTATCCTATCTTTTTAATGGGATTTGCCTAACGCCGGTATTACGAGTCTTGGAAGACGTGAGCGGTACACCCTCTCCTGTCAAGACTCCTACCGCATTTAAAAGTCAGTAGTTAAGAGTTTTATGGGCTAACGCCGGAACATAAAGCTCTTAACTAAAGTGCTAAAAAGTACACTAACACCCATAAACTACCTATTAACCCCTAAACCGAGGCCCCCCCCACATTGCAAACACTAAAATAAAATAAAAATGTAACCCCTAATCTGCTGACCGGACATCGCTGCCACCTACATTATACCTATGAACCCCTAATCTACTGCCCCTAACATCGCCAACACCTACATTATATTTATTAACCCCTAATCTGCCGCCCCCGTCGTCGCCGCCACCTGTATTAACCCCTAAACCGCCGCACTCCAGCCTTGCAAACACTAGTTACATTTTATTAACCCCTAATCTGCCCTCCCAACGTCGCCGACACCTACCTACATTTATTAACCCCTAATCTTCCGACCCCAACGTTGCCACTGCTATAATAAATTTATTAACCCCTAAACCTATGTCTAACCCTAAGCCCCCCCTAACTTAAATATAATTTAAATTAAAGGAAATTAATTTAAGATAATTAAATAAATTCATCCTATTTAAAACTAAATACTTACCGATAAAATAAACCCTAAGCTAGCTACAATATAACTAATAGTTACATTTGTAGCTAGCTTAGGATTTATATTTATTTTACAGGCAACTTTGTATTTATTTTAACTAGGTACAATAGCTATTAAATAGTTATTAACTATTTAATAACTACCTAGCTAAAATAAGTACAAAATTACCTGTAAAATAAATCCTAACCTAAGTTACAATTACACCTAACACTACACTAACATTAAACTAATTACCTAAACTACCTACAATTAATTACAATTAAATTCAATAAACTAAATTACGAAAAAAACAAACACTAAATTACAGAAAATAAAAAAAGAATTACAAGAATTTTAAACTAATTACACCTAATCTAATCCCCCTAATAAAATAAAATGAAGGTTCCTTTAAATTACGTCATCCAAGATAGCGTCCCTTGAATTCTGATTGGCTGATAGGATTCTATCAGCCAATCGGAATTAAGGTAGGAAAAATCCTATTGGTCAATCAGCCAATAGAATGAAAGCTCAATCCTATTGGCTGATCCAGCCAATAGGATTTTTCCTACCTTAATTCCGATTGGCTGATAGAATCCTATCAGCCAATCGGAATTCAAGGGACGCTATCTTGGATGGCGTCATTTAAAGGAACCTTCATTTTATTTTATTAGGGGGATTAGATTAGGTGTAATTAGTTTAAAATTCTTGTAATTCTTTTTTTTATTTTCTGTAATTTAGTGGGGGTTTTTTTTCGTAATTTAGTTTATTGAATTTAATTGTAATTAATTGTAGGTAGTTTAGGTAATTAGTTTAATGATAGTGTAGTGTTAGGTGTAATTGTAACTTAGGTTAGGATTTATTTTACAGGTAATTTTGTACTTATTTTAGCTAGGTAGTTATTAAATAGTCATCTTGGATGACGTCATTTAAAGGAACCTTCATTCTTCATTAGGACGTCGTTTGAAGAGGATGGCTCCGGGTCGGCTGGATTGAAGATGGACCCGCTCTGCTCCGGAAGGATAAAGATAGAAGATGCAGCCGGGATGAAGCCTTCTGCCGTCTGGAGGACCTCTTCTGCCCCCATCGGATGAAGACTTCTGCCGTATGGAGGACCACTTGTGCCCGGCTGGGTGAAGACGGATCAAGGTAGGGTGATCTTCAGGGAGTTAGTGTTAGGTTTTTTTAAGGGGGGATTGGGTGGGTTTTAGAGTAGGGGTGTGTGGGTGGTGGGTTTTAATGTTGGGGGGTATTGTATTTTTCTTTTACAGGTAAAAGTGTGGATTACTTTGGGGCAATGCCCAGCAAAAGGCCCTTTTAAGGACTATTTTTTATTTAGTATAGGGTAGGGAAATTTTATTATTTTGGGGGGCTTTTTTATTTTACTAGGGGGATTAGATTAGGTGTAATTAGTTTAAAATTCTTGTAATTCTTTTTTTTTCCTGTAATTTAGTGTTTGTTTTTTCCGTAATTTAGTTTATTGAATTTAATTGTAATTAATTGTAGGTAGTTTAGGTAATTAGTTTAATGATAGTGTAGTGTTAAGTGTAATTGTAACTTAGGTTAGGATTTATTTTACAGGTAATTTTGTACTTATTTTAGCTAGGTAGTTATTAAATAGTTAATAACTATTTAATAACTATTGTACCTAGTTAAAATAAATACAAAGTTGCCTGTAAAATAAAAATAAATCATAAGCTAGCTACAATGTAACTATTAGTTATATTGTAGCTATCTTATGGTTTATTTTATAGTTAAGTATTTAGTTTTAAATAAGATGAATTTATTTCATTGTAGTTATTTTATTTAGATTCATTTAAATTATATTTAAATTAGGGGGGTGTTAGGGTTAGACTTAGGTTTAGGGGTTAATAACTTTATTATAGTGGCGTTGGCTGCGGCGGCAGATTAGGGGTTAATTAATTTAATATAGTTGCGGCGACGTTGGGGGGGCAGATCAGGGGTTAATAACTATAATATAGGTGTCGGTGATGTGAGGGGCAGCAGATTAGGGGTTTATAAGTATAATGTAGGTGGCGGCGGTGTCCGGAGCGGCAGATTAGGGGTTAATAGTATAATGCAGGTTGCGACGATGTCGGGGGCGGCAGATTAGGGGTTAATAAATGTAAGATTAGGGCTGTTTAGACTCGGGGTTCATGTTAGGGTGTTGGGTGTAGGCATAACTTTTATTTTCCCATAGGAAACAATGGGGCTGCGTTAGGAGCTGAACGCTGCTTTTTTGCAGGTGTTAGGTTTTTTTTCAGCCGGCTCAGCCCCATTGTTTCTTATGGGGAAATCGTGCACGAGCACGTTCAGCCAGCTCACCGCTGACTTAAGCAACGCTGGTATCGAGGTGAGATGTGGAGCTAAATTTTGCTCAATGCTCACTTTTCTGAGGCTAACGCAGCCATTCAGAAAACTCGTAATACCAGCTTTGTTTTAAGTGAGCGGTGAAACAAAAAGGCTCGTTAGCACCGCACGGCTCTACCGACAAAACTCGTGATCTAGCCGATAGTGTTTCCTTCCCCATGTGGTGGCGGTTTGGAGGGCTTAGTTCCCCATTCCCGCAGTTTGAGCAGTTTGGCCTTCATTTTTAGGCCTCTGGGCCCTTGTGGGCCTAATCCAACAGTATCAGATCAGGCTTTCTAGCCTGCGGAAGGTTTTCAGTTTGAAACCAGTGCAGCTTTTGGCACCTTGCAGGTGTGTGCATACGCTGTTTATAGTGTATCTAGATACAGCTCTTACTCTTGATGTGTACTTTGAGTGATGAGACCTTTGGGTCTGCTTCCATTGTCCCAGGGTGAGTTGGATCTCCTTTTAGGGATCTGTATTCCTGGTGATGGTTGATCCCTGTGGGGACTTTGTTTAGCTTGAGGTTTCCCAAAGCTGGGAAGGCTTTGCGCCTGTCTCTTCACTGTGTCCTCTGCTTGTGTGGAGGTGATAGGGAGACTAGCCCTGCTAGAGGAGTTTTTCTTTGGACCTCGAGGTATCCCTTATGTTGCCCTTAGGCCTTTAGAAGTCTCTTCATAGGACTTCTAGCCCTGCTCCTTGGAGCGTTGGACTTCGCTAGGGGTGGTTCCTGCCTTTGATTGGGCTTTCAAGTTCTTTGTGCTATCTGGATTCTATGGATATGCATTCATATCCCTGGTGTCTGGCTTTTGGCCAGGTAGGGTGTTTAGTTCTAGGGCAAGGTTGCCTGAACTATTAGGTGCCCGGACCTGTTTTTCTTCCTGAGACTTCCGATTGCTGAGGCTTTGAACTTGGGCTATGTCCTTGCTCCATCTATCTGATCTGGTCATGATGGCCAGGTTTTCGGGGTATTTATTACTCTTTGCAGCAAAACAGCCCAGGTGCTATAGGGTTAGCTTTGTGACTTGCGCCTCAAGGGTTGCTGGTTCATGCCCAGCTGCTGGCGCTGGATGTCCATTTCTGGTGCGCCTTACTGTTGCATTTCCTTGGTCAGCTTGCAAATGGGTTGGCTGTTTCTCTGCTTGGCAAGCCACTTGTAGGGGGATCCTTTTCTAGGACATTCATGTTGGGGATATATCTTCTCATTAGCCGGTGGCTTCGGGGTTTGAGGACAGTTGTTGCCTTTCTGGCCTAATCCCTTTTCCTTAGGGGATATTCTCCTCCCTATGGAGATGGAGTCGTTTCTTGGGGCTTCTCCTGGTTGGGAAGCGGAAAGGGGGGATGGGTTCCCCCTCGGGTCTTGCTGGCTCCAAGTCAAATTGTGGGGCCTTTTTTGTTGTTAGATCCTTAGGACTATGGTCCTGTCGTCTGTTTCGGAGTCGGGTTGTACCTGTACTCTGTGGGGATGGCTTGCTATCCTTACGCTCGTTCCTGTACCAGTTTTGGGATTCTTTTGATCCCCACTTATGGATCCCTGAGGCTGGGTTGGTCCAACTGAGTGGGGGTCTGCAGGTCAGGATGACCGAGCGTTCTAAGGCGCTGCATTCAGGTTGCAGCCTTCTCTGGATTTGCGGACTTGAGTCTATCTTGTTAGCTCAGTCTGCTAGGATATGGATTTCCTTTCTAACTTGCTCCTCTGCTTTTAGGAGGGAGTTTCCTCTTCCTTCGGGCTCTGAAGGTATACTCTCCTTCTCGGGGGGCCTCGATTGAGGTTTTGTGTCCCTTTTTTAGTGACCTGTGTGTGGGTCTAGCGGCTTAGGTTGCCTGGAGCTTGCCCTCTGTCTGAGGGCTGCTTTTGCAGTTTGTTTTCTGCTTAACTGCTTCTTCCTCCTTGCAAGTACCCTCTGTGTCGTCCAGTTATGGACTCTGGGTTCTTCAACTTGGGGTTTCCGACTGGGTCTCTTCCACATTTCTTTGTGGTTGAATACTTTGGTATTCTCTGTTCCGACGCTTAATGGACTTTGTCTTTTGTTGGTTGCATTTAGTACTTGCAGGATGTTGGAACGAAGTATTTTCTGTTTCTGTGCCCGGGTTTATCCCGGGCTTTTCTGGTATAGGCGTGGCCTCCTTCATGTTTGGGCCCCTTTGAGTCTTTGTGAGTTGGGCTCACTATTGGAGGTGTTCTTTTTTGGAGGGGACCTTTCGGTCTCCTCGGTTCTCCTTGCCTTGTACCCTTGGGGGTTTTGGGCGATGTTCCCTTCCCTAGTGGGGGGTGACTTGGTTAGGGACCATCTGTTGGGTGACGGTGTCTCCTGGAGGACTGTTGGCTCAGTTGAGTCTGTTTTTATGGTCTCTAGTTTGGCTTCTGGACTAGCTGTGAGTCAGTGTCCTTGGGGCTTTTCCTTTCAAAATTTTCTCGGCTTTGGATGATGCGTTTTTTTTATTGGGTAGAGGTTCAGGCCTGGTGCCCTCAGTATGGGCCGCCTATTGTACCCTCCCGTCTTGGCATTCAGCGTCCTCTATAGCTGGGTATTGTTTTCCCAAAGTAATGAATGCAGCTGTGGACTCCATTTAAGAAGAAAAACATAAATTATGCTTACCTGATGATAATTTCCTTTTCTTCTGATGGAAAGAGTCCTCAGCTCCCCACCCGTAACTTATGTGGGGTGTCCTTTTTATTCTTCTGGCACCTTTCACCCTGATATTTCTTCTACTGTTCCTTGTTCCTCGGCAGAATGACTGGGGGATGAGGGGAGTGGGAGGAGTATTTAAGTCTTTGCCTCATCCTAGTGGCCAGGTTCTTATTTCCCAAAAGTAATGAATGCAGCTGTGGACTCCTTCCATCAGAAGAAAAGGAATTTATCAGGTAAGCATAATTTATGTTTTGTATATAGTAAGTTACAGGGGCATTGTATTTAAACCTTCTATCATACATGTGAAAGACCAGCAGAGAAGCATGTTCATATTTTTATGTGATTTTTTTTTTTTTTTAAAGGAACATTGTATTCTGCCAGCAAGCTACAACATTAAATATAGAACTAACCAAACAGATACAGAGAGCACAATACACATATGCAAAAAGGCAATATTAGTAAAAATTACTGTGGTGAGAAGTGGCAGCAGCGGTAACCATGGAAATTGTACCCAATTGAATTGTGTATGCTAATGAGCTGTACATGTGGATACACACATGAAGATGCAGTGATGTGGCCGTGGGTGAACATTTAAACATTTATTTTTATATACATTTATTAAAAAAGACCAGGAACCTCTCTGTAATAGAGTGTATATGCATGTTTCCACGTGCATATCTGTATGTGTTTATATGTATGTCGACCTGTAGAATCTTACAAAGATGCAGAAAAATAATGCTTTATTGTTGCCATGTCAAGTATTGGGGCTGTTGGGATACGAGTGCTGTGTTGTCCCTATGTCTGGTATAGGAGCTGTTGGATTACTAGTGCTGGATTGTCCCCATGTCAGGTATAGGGGCTGTTAAAATACTAGTGCTGGATTGTCCCCATGTCAAGTATATGGGTTGTTTGAATACTAGTGCTATTGTCCCTATGCCAGGTGTGGGGCTACTGGAATACTAGTGCTTTGTCACCATGTCAGGTGTAGGGAAGGTTGGAATACTAGTGCTGTGTTGTCCTCATGTCAGCTATAGGGGCTTTTGAAATACTAGTACTGTTTTGTCCCCATGTCAGATATAGGGGCTGTTAGAAGACTAGTTCTGTATTGTCCCCATGTCATGTATAGGGGCTGTTGGAATACTAGTGCTGTATTGGCTCCGTTACGGACCAGCGGCCTATACCTGCCTAGAGGGTTGATTCGGTGGTCTAACTCTGGGCAGGCTGTGCCGCTGGTCCTTCCCTTTCCCCTCCGCCCTGCCATCAGGGGTTGTGACGGTTATGGATACCAGGCTGCAAGGGCAATCCCTTCACCAGTTAGATTTTTTTCCAACAGTTCCTCTTGTTTGTTGCAGTAATTGAACTTTGCCCTGAAAGAGGTGATCACTACCCCACTTTACATCTTTCTTTCATGTAATTAACAAGAGTCCATGAGCTAGTGACGTATGGGATATACATTCCTACCAGGAGGGGCAAAGTTTCCCAAACCTTAAAATGCCTATAAATACACCCCTCACCACACCCACAAATCAGTTTTACAAACTTTGCCTCCAAGGGAGGTGGTGAAGTAAGTTTGTGCTAGATTCTACGTTGATATGCGCTCCGCAGCAAGTTGGAGCCCGGTTTTCCTCTCAGCGTGCAGTGAATGTCAGAGGGATGTGAAGAGAGTATTGCCTATTGAATGCAGTGATCTCCTTCTACGGGGTCTATTTCATAAGGTTCTCTGTTATCGGTCGTAGAGATTCATCTCTTACCTCCCTTTTCAGATCGACGATATACTCTTATATTTACCATTACCTCTACTGATTCTCGTTTCAGTACTGGTTTGGCTTTCTACAAACATGTAGATGAGTGTCCTGGGGTAAGTAAGTCTTATTTCTGTGACACTCTAAGCTATGGTTGGGCACTTTATTTATAAAGTTCTAAATATATGTATTCAAACATTTATTTGCCTTGACTCAGAATGTTCAACTTTCCTTATTTTCAGACAGTCAGTTTCATATTTGGGATTATGCATTGAATTATCATATTTTTCTTACCTCAAAAATTTGACTTTTTTCCCTGTGGGCTGTTAGGCTCGCGGGGGCTGAAAATGCTTCATTTTATTGCGTCATTCTTGGCGCGGACTTTTTTGGCGCAAAAATTCTTTTCCGTTTCCGGCGTCATACGTGTCGCCGGAAGTTGCGTCATTTTTTGACGTTATTTTGCGCCAAAAATGTCGGCGTTCCGGATGTGGCGTCATTTTTGGCGCCAAAAGCATTTAGGCGCCAAATAATGTGGGCGTCTTATTTGGCGCTAAAAAATATGGGCGTCGCTTTTGTCTCCACATTATTTCAGTCTCATTTTTCATTTGCTTCTGGTTGCTAGAAGCTTGATATTTGGCATTCTTTCCCATTCCTGAAACTGTCTTATAAGGAATTTGATCTATTTTGCTTTATATGTTGTTTTTTCTCTTACATATTGCAAGATGTCTCACGTTGCATCTGAGCCAGAAGATACTACAGGAAAATCACTGCCTGCTGGATCTACCAAAGCTAAGTGTATCTGCTGTAAACTTTTGGTAGCTATTCCTCCAGCTGTTGTTTGTAATAATTGTCATGACAAACTTGTTAAAGCAGATAATATTTCCTTTAGTAATGTACCGTTGCCTGTTGCAGTTCCCTCAACATCTAAGGTGCAGAATGTTCCTGATAACATAAGAGATTTTGTTTCTGAATCCATAAAGAAGGCTTTGTCTGTTATTTCTCCTTCTAGTAAACGTAAAAAGTCTTTTAAATCTTCTCTCTCTACAGATGAATTTTTAAATGAACACCATCATTCTGATTCTTTGGACTCTTCTGGTTCAGAGGATTCTATCTCAGAGATTGATGCTGATAAATCTTCATATTTATTTAAGATGGAATTTATTCGCTCTTTACTTAAAGAAGTACTAATTGCTTTAGAAATAGAGGATTCTAGTCCTCTTGATACTAATTCTATACGTTTGGATAAGGTTTTTAAAGCTCCTGCGGTTATTCCAGAAGTTTTTCCTGTTCCTAATGCTATTTCTGCAGTAATTTCCAAAGAATGGGATAAATTGGGTAATTCATTTACTCCTTCTAAACGTTTTAAGCAATTATATCCTGTTCCGCCTGACAGGTTAGAATTTTGGGACAAAATCCCTAAAGTTGATGGGGCTATTTCTACCCTTGCTAAACGTACTACCATTCCTACGTCAGATGGTACCTCGTTTAAGGATCCTTTAGATAGAAAAATTGAATCTTTTCTAAGAAAAGCTTATCTGTGTTCAGGTAATCTTCTTAGACCTGCTATATCATTGGCTGATGTTGCTGCAGCTTCAACTTTTTGGTTGGAAACTCTAGCGCAACAAGTAACAAATCGTGATTCTCATGATATTATTATTCTTCTCCAGCATGCTAATAATTTTATCTGTGATGCCATTTTTGATATTATTAGAGTTGATGTTAGGTTTATGTCTCTGGCTATCTTAGCCAGAAGAGCTTTATGGCTTAAGACTTGGAATGCTGATATGGCTTCTAAATCAACTCTACTTTCCATTTCTTTCCAGGGAAACAAATCATTTGGTTCTCAGTTGGATTCTATTATTTCAACTGTTACTGGTGGGAAAGGAACTTTTTTACCACAGGATAAAAAATCTAAAGGTAAAAACAGGGCTAACAATCGTTTTCGTTCCTTTTGTTTCAACAAAGAACAAAAGCCTGATCCTTCGTCCTCAGGAGCAGTTTCAGTTTGGAAACCATCTCCAGTCTGGAATAAATCCAAGCCTGCTAGAAAGGCAAAGCCTGCTTCTAAGTTCACATGAAGGTACGGCCCTCATTCCAGTTCAGCTGGTAGGGGGCAGGTTACGTTTTTTCAAAGAAATTTGGATCAATTCTGTTCACAATCTTTGGATTCAGAACATTGTTTCAGAAGGGTACAGAATTGGTTTCAAGATGAGACCTCCTGCAAAGAGATTTTTTCTTTCCCGTGTCCCAGTAAATCCAGTGAAAGCTCAAGCATTTCTGAATTGTGTTTCAGATCTAGAGTTGGCTGGAGTAATTATGCCAGTTCCAGTTCCGGAACAGGGGATGGGGTTTTATTCAAATCTCTTCATTGTACCAAAGAAGGAGAATTCCTTCAGACCAGTTCTGGATCTAAAATTATTGAATCGTTATGTAAGGATACCAACGTTCAAGATGGTAACTGTAAGGACTATATTGCCTTTTGTTCAGCAAGGGAATTATATGTCCACAATAGATTTACAGGATGCATATCTGCATATTCCGATTCATCCAGATCATTATCAGTTCCTGAGATTCTCTTTTCTAGACAAGCATTACCAATTTGTGGCTCTACCGTTTGGCCTTGCTACAGCTCCAAGAATTTTCACAAAGATTCTCGGTGCCCTTCTGTCTGTAATCAGAGAACAGGGTATTGTGGTATTTCCTTATTTGGACGATATCTTGGTACTTGCTCAGTCTTTACATTTAGCAGAGTCTCATACGAATCGACTTGTGTTGTTTCTTCAAGATCATGGTTGGAGGATCAATTTACCAAAAAGTTCTTTGATTCCTCAAACAAGGGTAACCTTTCTGGGTTTCCAGATAGATTCAGTGTCCATGACTCTGTCTTTAACAGACAAGAGACGTCTAAAATTGATTACAGCTTGTCGAAACCTTCAGTCTCAATCATTCCCTTCGGTAGCCTTATGCATGGAAATTCTAGGTCTTATGACTGCTGCATCGGACGCGATCCCCTTTGCTCGTTTTCACATGCGACCTCTTCAGCTCTGTATGCTGAACCAATGGTGCAGGGATTACACGAAGATATATCAATTAATATCTTTAAAACCGATTGTTCGACACTCTCTAACGTGGTGGACAGATCACCATCGTTTAATTCAGGGGGCTTCTTTTGTTCTTCCGACCTGGACTGTAATTTCAACAGATGCAAGTCTCACAGGTTGGGGAGCTGTGTGGGGATCTCTGACGGCACAAGGAGTTTGGGAATCTCAGGAGGTGAGATTACCGATCAATATTTTGGAACTCCGTGCAATTTTCAGAGCTCTTCAGTTTTGGCCTCTTCTGAAGAGAGAATCGTTCATTTGTTTTCAGACAGACAATGTCACAACTGTGGCATACATCAATCATCAAGGAGGGACTCACAGTCCTCTGGCTATGAAAGAAGTATCTCGAATTTTGGTTTGGGCGGAATCCAGCTCCTGTCTAATCTCTGCGGTTCATATCCCAGGTGTAGACAATTGGGAAGCGGATTATCTCAGTCGCCAAACGTTGCATCCGGGCGAATGGTCTCTTCACCCAGAGGTATTTCTTCAGATTGTTCAAATGTGGGGGCTCCCAGAGATAGATCTGATGGCCTCTCATCTAAACAAGAAACTTCCCAGGTATCTGTCCAGATCCCGGGATCCTCAGGCGGAGGCAGTGGATGCATTATCACTTCCTTGGAAGTATCATCCTGCCTATATCTTTCCGCCTCTAGTTCTTCTTCCAAGAGTAATCTCCAAGATTCTGAGGGAATGCTCGTTTGTTCTGCTAATAGCTCCGGCATGGCCTCACAGGTTTTGGTATGCGGATCTTGTCCGGATGGCATCTTGCCAACCATGGACTCTTCCGTTAAGACCAGACCTTCTGTCGCAAGGTCCTTTTTTCCATCCGGATCTGAAATCCTTAAATTTAAAGGTATGGAGATTGAACGCTTGATTCTTGGTCAAAGAGGTTTCTCTGACTCCGTGATTAATACTATGTTACAGGCTCGTAAATCTGTATCTCGAGAGATATATTATAGAGTCTGGAAGACTTATATTTCTTGGTGTCTTTCTCATCATTTTTCTTGGCATTCTTTTAGAATACCGAGAATTTTACAGTTTCTTCAGGATGGTTTAGATAAGGGTTTGTCCGCAAGTTCTTTGAAAGGACAAATCTCCGCTCTTTCTGTTCTTTTTCACAGAAAGATTGCTATTCTTCCTGATATTCATTGTTTTGTACAAGCTTTGGTTCGTATAAAACCTGTCATTAAGTCAATTTCTCCTCCTTGGAGTTTGAATTTGGTTCTGGGAGCTCTTCAAGCTCCTCCGTTTGAACCTATGCATTCATTGGACATTAAATTACTTTCTTGGAAAGTTTTGTTCCTTTTGGCCATCTCTTCTGCTAGAAGAGTTTCTGAATTATCTGCTCTTTCTTGTGAGTCTCCTTTTCTGATTTTTCATCAGGATAAGGCGGTGTTGCGAACTTCTTTTGAATTTTTACCTAAAGTTGTGAATTCCAACAACATTAGTAGAGAAATTGTGGTTCCTTCATTATGTCCTAATCCTAAGAATTCTAAGGAGAAATCGTTGCATTCTTTGGATGTTGTTAGAGCTTTGAAATATTATGTTGAAGCTACGAAATCTTTGCGTAAGACTTCTAGTCTATTTGTTATCTTTTCCGGTTCTAGGAAAGGCCAGAAAGCTTCTGCCATTTCTTTGGCATCTTGGTTGAAATCTTTAATTCATCTTGCCTATGTTGAGTCGGGTAAAATTCCGCCTCAGAGAATTACAGCTCATTCTACTAGGTCAGTATCTACTTCCTGGGCGTTTAGGAATGAAGCTTCGGTTGACCAGATCTGCAAAGCAGCAACTTGGTCCTCTTTGCATACTTTTACTAAATTCTACCATTTTGATGTATTTTCTTCTTCTGAAGCAGTTTTTGGTAGAAAAGTTCTTCAGGCAGCGGTTTCAGTTTGAATCTTCTGCTTATGTTTTTCGTTAAACTTTATTTTGGGTGTGGATTATTTTCAGCAGGAATTGGCTGTCTTTATTTTATCCCTCCCTCTCTAGTGACTCTTGTGTGGAAAGATCCACATCTTGGGTAGTCATTATCCCATACGTCACTAGCTCATGGACTCTTGTTAATTACATGAAAGAAAACATAATTTATGTAAGAACTTACCTGATAAATTCATTTCTTTCATATTAACAAGAGTCCATGAGGCCCACCCTTTTTTGTGGTGGTTATGATTTTTTTTTTTTTTTTGTATAAAGCACAATTATTCCAATTCCTTATTTTATATGCTTCGCACTTTGTTTCTTATCACCCCACTTCTTGGCTATTCGTTAAACTGATTTGTGGGTGTGGTGAGGGGTGTATTTATAGGCATTTTAAGGTTTGGGAAACTTTGCCCCTCCTGGTAGGAATGTATATCCCATACGTCACTAGCTCATGGACTCTTGTTAATATGAAAGAAATGAATTTATCAGGTAAGTTCTTACATAAATTATGTTTTTCTGCCTAACCGGGTCCCAGCCGGAATCTTATGGAACTTTTTCCTGGGTGGGATTGCCAGAGATTCCCGCTGGCCTTTAACCTAGGTTGCTCTGAAAGCCCCTTGCTCCAGAGCTCTGCTCTTTTGAGAACTTAACATACATTCAATGGGCATGGGTTGGGGTGAGGGAGCTCACTCAGGAACCTGGGATTTTTGACACCTCCACCTTGGACTGTTCCTGAGTTCCTTTCCCAGGCTACCGCTCCGGTCCCCAGTAACGGATCATGACGCTTTTTGGACCCTGGAATAGCTGCTGCTCCCTCAGGGTCACCCCGAAAGAACATCCTATCGATTGCTGGGATCTCTGGGTTCCTATGGCCTCTATGAAGGTGCCAGACTGTCTGGAGGGGGGTATTGTTCTCCTAATGGGATTAGCATTTATCAGATGGCAATTGTGTGTAAATA
Organism: Bombina bombina; assembly: GCF_027579735.1. Lineage (NCBI taxonomy): Eukaryota > Metazoa > Chordata > Amphibia > Anura > Bombinatoridae > Bombina > Bombina bombina. The sequence goes on from NC_069502.1 coordinate 822,046,011, forward strand.
TTGTGAGTTTTGTGTTAATAAGCCGGTTCTTGTTTCACCTTAATACTGGTCTTGTCTGGTTATTAGGGTGGACTACTGGCTATTATCACTTTCAGCACTGTAGCTACAGGTTCTAGAGTCAAAGAAGGTCTCATTTTGGTGGAGATATCCATTCAGGGTATCTGGAGTCCGTCACAGTCTCCATGTCAGGTTTATGGGCTGTTGGAATACATGTGCTGCATTATCCCCATCTCAGGTATAGGGGCTGTTGAAATACTAGTACTGTATTATCCCCATTTCAGGTATAGGTGCTCAGTGTTCTCCATAGAATTTTTTTTGGCAGCCAGGTGGCATTATGAAGCAGCCGGGTGGGGGCAGTGTGATATTTTCTAATATTTTATAATATTCAGCTATCCAAATTTAATTGAATAATCTAACAGAATGTATTTAAAGATCATTTGTGCAATATTAGCTAATTGTAGTTTAAGATTGGCTACAATTTTTGCCAGGTTGTCAGTAAAATCGGCCCTGTGGTGCACCTGCTAAAAAAGTCCTGGGGAGAACATTGGGTGCTGTTGGAATACTATTACTGTACTGTCCACATGTCAGGTCAATGGGCTGTTGGAATACTAGTGCTAGATTTTCCCCATGTCAGGTATAGGGGCTGTTGGAGTACTAGTGCTGTATTGTCTCCATGTCAGGTATAAGGGGTGTTACTGTGATGTGAGTGTATTTGCAATGCACATATAATGTTTTTGATTATATTTTTAAAACTAAAAAAAAAAAAAACTTGTGTAATACACAAAACATGGAAATTCTGGTTGGCTACAATGCAGCTAGTAAAGTCACTAAATCCCAGCTAACTTACTTTACTACATGGCACATTCTGTACTTACTGATATGCTGTCACTACATGGAATTTCTTCCATATATGACAGCTGGTGACCTAGGATCAGGTTTATTTATATTAAATTACACAATTTTGTACATTTTGTTTTAATCTTAAATTTTTAAGATTGACATTGTAAATAGTGATTCTTTAGATTGTTTGTTTTGTTTTTTATTGCAGGTGAGTGTACGTGTGTGACATGGCTGTGGGAAAAAGGGCACAGGTGAGTGTACGTTTGTGACACTTAAGGGACGCAGGGCACAAGTGAATGTACGTGTGTTACATGTAAGGGACACAGGGCACATGTGAGTGTATGTGTGTGTCTCACTTTTAGAGCCACTACCTCCCACCCAATAAAACACATAGATGAAAACTCACCTGTTAATTGTGGTGATTGTTATATAACTTATGTAGGGCTGAATTCTAAATACAATAAGCACAAAAGACTGAAAACTGCTTCAGCACAAGGTATGAAATTTCTTAGTGGTGAAATGGTTAAACTTGCTAATTTACATTATTTCTATTGCTTTTCCTTTTTTATTGAAGAAATAGAAAATAGTGTTTTTGTTTTTTTATTTTCAAAAGTGCTTTATTTAAATCAAATGAACACGTCATGAATTGCATATACAAAGCAAACATCAAGAGTAATACAATGTATTGGTTTTCCATAATGATGCAATGTGCTAACTATACATATATCATACATCACATATGTCAACTTTTGCACCTAGGAATACTCTCTTAAAATCAGTGTATTTCTTATTTGGCCCTAGTTATAACTTTTTATACCTTTCATGGGTCTTTAACAAACTCACATATGATCCATATTGGGCATATTTGGGGATATGTCTTAGATTTAGCAGGAAATATGATAAAGATTAGAATTCAAATTTGAAAGTGAATTATATATATAGGTAACACCTTGTGCTTTTGAATTAAGATTATCTGTGGAAAATATAAATAGTGCAGATGGAGATGCTTGAAAATATATTATTCAAGAGATACTGAACCCAATTTTTTTGAAACACCCTGAAGATACACCATGCTTAAGTAGTCTCATAACCCTAGACTTAAAGGGACACTAAACCCAATTCTTTTCTTTCATGATTCAGATAGAGCATGACATTTTAATCAATATCTAATTTACTCCTATTATTATTTTTTCTTTGTTCTCTTGCTATCTTTATTTTAAAAGCTGGAATGTAAATCTTAGCAGCCAGCCCATTTTAGGTTCAGCACCATGGATATTGCTTGCTTATTGGAGGCTTACATTTACCCACCAATAAGCAAGCATAATCCAAGTTTTCAATCAAAAATGGGCCTGCTCCTATGCATCACATTCCTGCTTTTCAAATAAAGATAGCAAGAGAACGATGAAACATCGATAATAGGAGTAAATAAGAAAGTTGCTTAAAATTGCATGCTCTGTCTGAATCATGAAAGAAAAAATTTGGGTTTAGTGTCCCTTTAAGTCTAGGGTTATGAGACTACTTAAGTATGGTGTATCTTCAGGGTGTTTCATTTTGATCATCATTCTAAATTATATGATTTAATAGTTTAATTGTATGGCTGGCAAGAGAGTATTTATGTGCTAACATAAGAGAGGGGGGCTCTAGTTATTCCAGCAGTGTAGAGACAGCACAATGATATATATATTTGTGTTATTTTTAATGATGCTCTTATGTAGGATGTTGATGCTCTCTAATATGATTAAGAGACCATAAGTTGCTTGTATCATAAGGTTAGGTTTTACACAACTTGGGGATTTGTCTAAAAACTAGGTTGTTATCCTGGTGAAGTATCTTAACTGATCCGCCCATCATGAACCCCGGCCGCAGGCCGCACTGGGGGGGAGGGGGTTATACATAAAGTAATCTTCCAGGTCTAACTTATTTGCTGCAAGGCATCAATAAACACATATAACACTAGAAGTAGTACCTCTACTTTCTATACCCTTATGGAACATTTAAAAAAAGTAAACCTTCATCTACACAGGATATTATGTGCATTTAAACATTACTGACCTTACGAACTTGGGTCATCACATTTGAAAAATAAAATATATTAAACATACTTAAACTCTTCCCATTACAATCTCAAACCTGAACTTATATGGTCTGTCCTCATGTGCTGTCTGCCAACAAACATTAATCCTCAATTAATAGAGTAAGGCAAAAAGTTTTGTATCGTTAGAGTCTTTAGATTAATACTGTAAACTTTAAGACATGCAGAGTAGGGCATATACAGTATATAAACAAAAATAACGGATATTAGTCCCCTATAGAGCCTATAGTATAACGTGAACAGGCAAGTTTTGCTGATGGTCTTAGCCGGCTGTATTTTATCTGAGAAGGGCTTCTGCAGACTACCCCTCACCTGACTTGGGTATATGTCCACCGCTATGAAGGCAATAGATGTCCCCATCTGTGGCAGGTAAATATCTCCGCCACCCATGCTCGCCTGGAAGTTTTAATAAACGGTACGCATTTTCATCAGTTAGTCTTTTTAGCGTTTCCGGAGCTTGCTGTGAGGACGATTTGTTAATGTTGTGTAGACATCTCTATCTTGTTTCGTCCTGTCGCCTTATTTGCCTCATATGCTGTTATGCTCCTCCCCTCTGCCCGGTGTCCCAGGGTCTCTGCTAGGGGCAGTTCCTGAGGCTGTTCAGCATGGCCTCCGAATATCTATTGCCGGCAGTGATTTTGTTAGGAAACGAAGCTGTGGATCTCCAGAGTTCTCGCCACGACGCTCCACGAGGGCTGTCTGTAATGGCAGATGATCATGCTGGGTCTTTGTTAGAAATTAAGAGTTGTGAGATACCACATCAGTGAGAGTCTCTGTTTCTGAGGTCTCGGTTGAGCTTGCACAAAAGCGTTGCATCAGGTAATCATATGGAGCTCTATCGATCAATTTTTGCATGAGATGTTCAAATTTTCTAAGATGTTCATCGGGCTGTAGTATATGGTAGTCTCCCGCCATGACCAACATGCTAGATGTACTCTGAAAACGACAGTTCAAGGCAGGTTCTTATAGTTTTTCAGCTTACTATCCAGGTATATGTGGGGAATGAAGACATTTTAGTAAGTCCGATTGCTCCAACAGCACTGATTACCCATTTCTTCTCAGGGGGAGGTGTATGCCTAACAGTGGGCCGCTGCCCTAGGCCTCGAGATTCCGATCTGAGCCCCCAGATTCATATAAACAGTCAAGAGATTAAATATGGGACCAGGATTAGCAAGTCCGTTGTATTTTTATGGAATATGGCCTTCTTCTTGCTGTCAACATGAAATTATCGGCGGATTACTAAAGATTCAGCTGGAGCCTTCAGAAAATGTGTCCTGTCCAGAATGCTGCACATAGAAAAAACTTTTGTCTTGAACTATACTGTATAAATCCCTTTATATTGGATCGGATGTTTCTATCATATCACTGTGGTACAGTCTCTCACTTAGGCAATACATGTTAACATAATTAAATGGGCTACAGTGATGTTTTAATAACCAATGGGAAATTAATGTCATTTTTAAACCCTGTAATAAGTCTCACATAGGAATTCTGATTGGCTACAATGAGGCTGTATTTGCAGCTAGTAAAGTAACTAATTCCCATCTAACTCGCTTTACTGCTTGACACATGCATTTACTGCTGTGCTAATATCATTATATAGAATGTTTCTTACAGATGTGACTGCTAGTGATGTAGGCTCAGGCGTATCTAACTTAAATTACACAATTTTTCATATTTTACTTTATTTATTTATTTTAAAAATAAGAGACAACAGAAATTGTAAATAGTGATTTATTTATTCTTTTTTTTTTCCCCAGGTGAAAACGATGCTAAGATTTCATGTAACACGGAAAAAACTGAAGATCAGTGGCTAAGAAATATGCCAGAAGCTGCAGAGCAGGAAATTTGTGCCAATATAAGTACAGGTGAGTGTGTGTGACATGTCTGAGGGATGCAGGGTGCAGGTGAGTGTACGTTTGTGACATTTCTGTGAGACGCAGGGTGCAGGTAAGTGTATGTGTGTGACATGTCTGAGGGAAGTAGGGCACATGTGATTGTATGTGTGTTATATGTCTGTAGAAAACAGTGCATAGGTGAGTGTGTGTGTGTGTGATGTGTCTGTGGAACAGTGAGTGTGTGTGACGTGTCTGTGGAAAACAGCACCAGTGGAGTGTACATGTATGACATGTCTGTTGGAAGGAGGGGATAGGAAAGCAGTTTACATGTGTGACACTTCAGAGGGATGTAGGGCAAAGTGAGTGTTTGTGTGTCATGTCTGTGGGAAGCAAGACCCATATATTGTATGTGTGCCACATGTGAGGCTTGCAGGGCAGAGGTGAGTGTACGTGAGAAATGTGTCTGCGGGAAATAGGACACAGGTGAGTGTACATGTATAACATGTTTGAGGCACACAGGACATAGGTGAGCAGTGACGTGCTGGCAGGGGAGGCAGCGCCTCCCCTGTCCTATGTGTGTAATTACACTTTATTTATCATTTTAAAAAAATAATAATATTTTTTAAGTTATAATACAGGGAGTGCAGAATTATTAGGCAAATGAGTATTTTGACCACATCATCCTCTTTATGCATGTTGTCTTACTCCAAGCTGTATAGGCTCGAAAGCCTACTACCAATTAAGCATATTAGGTGATGTGCATCTCTGTAATGAGAAGGGGTGTGGTCTAATGACATCAACACCCTATATCAGGTGTGCATAATTATTAGGCAACTTCCTTTCCTTTGGCAAACTGGGTCAAAAGAAGGACTTGACAGGCTCAGAAAAGTCAAAAATAGTGAGATATCTTGCAGAGGGATGCAGCACTCTTAAAATTGCAAAGCTTCTGAAGCGTGATCATCGAACAATCAAGCGTTTCATTCAAAATAGTCAACAGGGTCGCAAGAAGCGTGTGGAAAAACCAAGGCGCAAAATAACTGCCCATGAACTGAGAAAAGTCAAGCGTGCAGCTGCCAAGATGCCACTTGCCACCAGTTTGGCCATATTTCAGAGCTGCAACATCACTGGAGTGCCCAAAAGCACAAGGTGTGCAATACTCAGAGACATGGCCAAGGTAAGAAAGGCTGAAAGACGACCACCACTGAACAAGACACACAAGCTGAAACGTCAAGACTGGGCCAAGAAATATCTCAAGACTGATTTTTCTAAGGTTTTATGGACTGATGAAATGAGAGTGAGTCTTGATGGGCCAGATGGATGGGCCCGTGGCTGGATTGGTAAAGGGCAGAGAGCTCCAGTCCGACTCAGACGCCAGCAAGGTGGAGGTGGAGTACTGGTTTGGGCTGGTATCATCAAAGATGAGCTTGTGGGGCCTTTTCGGGTTGAGGATGGAGTCAAGCTCAACTCCCAGTCCTACTGCCAGTTTCTGGAAGACACCTTCTTTATGCAGTGGTACAGGAAGAAATCTGCATCCTTCAAGAAAAACATGATTTTCATGCAGGACAATGCTCCATCACACGCGTCCAAGTACTCCACAACGTGGCTGGCAAGAAAGGGTATAAAAGAAGAAAATCTAATGACATGGCCTCCTTGTTCACCTGATCTGAACCCCATTGAGAACCTGTGGTCCATCATCAAATGTGAGATTTACAAGGAGGGAAAACAGTACACCTCTCTGAACAGTGTCTGGGAGGCTGTGGTTGCTGCTGCACGCAATGTTGATGGTGAACAGATCAAAACACTGACAGAATCCATGGATGGCAGGCTTTTGAGTGTCCTTGCAAAGAAAAGTGGCTATATTGGTCACTGATTTGTTTTTGTTTTGTTTTTGAATGTCAGAAATGTATATTTGTGAATATTGAGATGTTATATTGGTTTCACTGGTAAAAATAAATAATTGAAATGGGTATATATTTGTTTTTTGTTAAGTTGCCTAATAATTATGCACAGTAATAGTCACCTGCACACACAGATATCCCCCTAAAATAGCTAAAACTAAAAACAAACTAAAAACTACTTCCAAAAATATTCAGCTTTGATATTAATGAGTTTTTTGGGTTCATTGAAAACATGGTTGTTGTTCAATAATAAAATTAATCCTCAAAAATACAACTTGCCTAATAATTCTGCACTCCCTGTATATATTTTTGTATCCTAATGTACCCCCAGCCCCCCCCCCCCCAGCCCTCTCAGCCCTCCACCGCCATGCAAAAAAATATACTTAGCAAGTTACCAATATTAGCCATCTGCGTCAAGATCCCATATTGTGCAAAGGAGAGGCTGTGAGCCGTTCCGCTGCCCCTCCTTTGCACAATATGGATGTGTTAGAGGAGCATTGCAAAAGACTGCCACCCAGTGGTGCTTAATCGCGCAGGACCTACAGCTCAATAGAGGCTATGTCTATTGATAGCCTCTGCCAGAGCCCAGCCAATCAGCGCCCGGCTCTCTCTTTCAGCATGATCATAGTAGGCGGGGAAGAGAGAGCCGACAGAAAGGCGCCAAGTTCAGTTAGAAATGCACAAGATACCTGGTGGGGAGCTAGCTCAGGGTTTAAACTAGGCTAGGCTGAGGCTCTGAGCATTCTGGTTGTGATCCTGTGTATAGAAATTTGTTTTTTGTCCCAGCCGCCTAAAAGCACGATTTGGATCCTTTCTGTTGCTGCCTGTGTGCTGGGCTATCTATGCAGTGCTGAACCTGGCAGGCTTCAGGTAAGGAAAGCTGCTCTGGAGATGGCTTCAAGCCAGGCAGTGCACAGTAATGCTTTGTACTGTTTTTGGCAGCAAAAGAGTTAATGCTTTTTTAACTGTTTCCACAGATGTTCTCACATTACATTTTTCTAACCCCCTCCCCCCCCCCCTCTTGCACATGGGCTGTACTACTTTACTGTCCTGAGCTGACTACTGCTTGTGTTCTATGATGCACGCAGCACAACTGCAGAAAACTGTTGGTGACACTAACAATTAACAGAGCTTCTGTGTCAGTCAAGGCAGCTGCAGGAGCTGGCTGTTGCGATATCACACTCTAAAGCATTTCTATCTCAGTGCTTCTGATCACAGCTTTTCCAGCACTGCTGTAACACACTGACAGCTAGATTTGGAGTTTGGCGGCCAAGGGGGTGCGTTAGCTACGCGGGCTTTTTTCTGGCCGCACCATAAAATTAACTCTGGTATCGAGAGTTCAAAAAAATGCTGCGTTAGGCTCCAAAATAGGAGCGTAGAGCATTTTTACCGCAAATGCAACTCTCGATACCAGAGTTGCTTACGGACGTGGCCAGCCTCAAAAACGTGCTCGTGCACGATTCTCCCATAGGAAACAATGGGGCTGTTTGAGCTGAAAAAAAACCTAACACCTGCAAAAAAGCCGCGTTCAGCTCCTAACGCAGCCCCATTGTTTCCTATGGGGAAACACTTCCTACGTCTGCACCTAACACTCTAACATGTACCCCGAGTCTAAACACCCCTAACCTTACACTTATTAACCCCTAATCTGCCGCCCCCGCTATCGCTGACCCCTGCATTATATTATTAACCCCTAATCTGCCGACCGCAAAGCGCCGCCACCTACGTTATCCTTATGTACCCCTAATCTGCTGCCCCTAACACCGCCGACCCCTATATTATATTTATTAACCCCTAATCTGCCCCCCTCAACGTCGCCGACACCTGCCTACACTTATTAACCCCTAATCTGCCGAGCGGACCGCACCGCTACTATAATAAAGTTATTAACCCCTAATCCGCCTCACTAACCCTATCATAAATAGTATTAACCCCTAATCTGCCCTCCCTAACATCGCCGACACCTAACTTCAATTATTAACCCCTAATCTGACGACCGGAGCTCACCGCTATTCTAATAAATGGATTAACCCCTAAAGCTAAGTCTAACACTAACACTAACACCCCCCTAACTTAAATATAATTTACATCTAACGAAATTAATTATCTCTTATTAAATAAATTATTCCTATTTAAAGCTAAATACTTACCTGTAAAAGAAATCCTAATATAGCTACAATATAAATTATAATTACATTGTAGCTATTTTAGGAATAATATTTATTTTACAGGCAACTTTGTAATTATTTTAACCAGGTACAATAGCTATTAAATAGTTAAGAACTATTTAATAGCTACCTAGTTAAAATAATAACAAAATTACCTGTAAAATAAATCCTAACCTAAGTTATAATTAAACCTAACACTACCCTATCAATAAATTAATTAAATAAAATACCTACAATTACCTACAATAAAACCTAACACTACACTATCAATAAATAAATTAAATACAATAGCTACAAATAACTACAATTACATAAACTAACTAAAGTACAAAAAATAAAAAAGAACTAAGTTACAAAAAATAAAAAAATATTTACAAACATCAGAAAAATATTACAACAATTTTAAACTAATTACACCTACTCTAAGCCCCCTAATAAAATAACAAAGACCCCCAAAATAAAAAAATTCCCTACCCTATTCTAAATTAATAGAGTTAAAAGCTCTTTTACCTTACCAGCCCTGAACAGGGCCCTTTGCGGGGCATGCCCCAAGAAAATCAGCTCTTTTGCCTGTAAAAAAAAACATACAATACCCCCCCCCAACATTACAACCCACCACCCACATACCCCTAATCTAAGCCAAACCCCCCTTAAATAAACCTAACACTAGCCCCTGAAGATCTTCCTACCTTGTCTTCACCATCCAGGTTCACCGATCCGTCCTGGCATCCGGTGCTGAAGAGGTCCAGAAGAGGTTCCAAAGTCTTCCTCCTATCCGGCAAGAAGAGGACATCCGGACCGGCAAACATCTTCTTCCAAGCGGCATCTTCAATCTTCTTCCATCCGGTGCGGAGCGGGTCCATCTTGAAGCAGCCGACGCGGATCCATCCTCTTCTTCCGGTGTCTCCCGACGAATGACGGTTCCTTTAAGGGACGTCATCCAAGATGGCGTCCCTCGAATTCCGATTGGCTGATAGGATTCTATCAGCCAATCGGAATTAAGGTAGGAATATTCT
>NC_069502.1:822063362-822148283 GCF_027579735.1 Bombina bombina
AGAGCAATGGGAACTTGTGGGACATAATTCTCACTGCACCTCCCATATATTTATGCTGCCCTAATCCTGAAAGCCTGAGTAAAATTACTCAGTCTTTATTGCTTTTTCCACAGGTCCAATGTGAGGGAGAGGACCTCTCAAACCTGGTAAAATGCCTTGCTGTCGGGCAGATTAATGAGGTGAGTGCTATCTTAATATTCTGGGGAAGTAAGAAGACTCAGAGAAGACTAAGGCACTTTATTTATTAAGATGGGACACATAAACTCTTCTATAACATAGAGGGGACTTATGTTGACAGTTTATTAGGCAGGCACTGTGGTGGATAGAAATTGGGCTCAGTTTGCTTGGTGGTTTTCACTGCTCCCTGCGGTTTATTTCTAAAACAAGATGCCGACCGGGAGATTTCCCTTTTTGACACGCCCATGATGGGCGGACCTTTGGGAGGCGGCAATTGGTGTTGCGCGCCACTTTTCCTTTCTTCCTGTGACCGGGGGGAAAGCGTTTACAGTCTCAGCTAAGATTACGCAGCTTTGGCTAAGGACTTGCGTTTCTAGAACCGGAGAGCGGTTCCATACATCTACTGCCTAGTTCCGGATCTTCTGCTAAAGGGATTATCAAAGTTCCGGTGTCAGTAGGGCGGGTAGGCACCTCAGCAAATAAGCTGAGGTGTAGAGGTGCTTTGAAATACTTTTAACTGCTTTTTTTGCATACAAAAATAAAGAGTAAAAAAGTTATGGTTTAAAGATTAAAGTGACAGTAACGTTTTTGTTTTTTTAAATTTTAATAAAAGATTTAGAATTTTTACTTGATTTGTTGGTCCATTGTGAGTCAGAATGGACCAAGAGGCCCTGCAAATTGTCACTTGTTCTTTATGTTTTGATGCCAATGTGGAACCACCAATCCCTTTCTGTTCTTCATGTATTGACAGAACTTTGAATTATAGGGATAGACTCTTTTTCTGAGCCAACATTTTCTAAGGCGGATGCTGTTCAGGAGTCTAATGACAATGTTCAATATATGCCGCAGCTTTCTCCTCAAGCCTCACCAATTTTACCGCCAACACATGCAGTGCCCTGCGCTTCCTCTCTAACTTCTCCTGGAGTTAAGTTGCAAGACATTGCTTCCCTCATGTCTTCTGCAGTCTCTGATGCGTTGTCTGCCTTTCCCATGTTGCAGGGAAAGTGCAAGAGGAAGAATAAACATTCAGTTAGCGAGGTTACTGACGTAGTTGTTGCTATTTCGAATGCCCCCTCTTTTAAGCCTGAGGAGGAGGATACTTCGATAGCATCTGAGGGTGAAATCTCAGATTCTGACAGTGTAATTGCTCCTGCTGATGCTGAAGTTGTATCCTTCAGGTTTAAGCTAGAACACCTCCGTCTGTTACTCAAGGAGGTTTTAGCTACATTGGACGACAGCGACACTAGTCGTAGTTAATCCTAAAAGATCCAGTAAGCTAAACAAATATTTTGATGTACCTTCCTCGGTACCTGTACCAGATAGACCTACTGAGATAATTGCTAAGGAATAGGATAGATCAGGTATCCCCTTTCCCCCATCTCCTATATTTAAAAAGATGTTTCCCATAGTGGACTCTATCAAGAAGGCTTGGCAAACAGTACCCAAGGTGGAAGGAGCTATTTCCACTCTGGCCAAGAGAACTACTATCCCCATAGAGGATAGTTGTGCCTTCAAAGATCCTATGTACAAAAAATTAGAGGGGTTACTCAAAAAGATGTATGTACACCTGGAGACCTAATCAGTCTTGGAACAAAGTAAAGCAATAAAAAAAGCATGCTTTTGAATCGAAAACAGCATGAAGGGCCTGCCACAGATCCGGAACCGGATCTTGTGGGGGGCAGGCTTTCCTTCTTCACTCAGGCTTGGGTTCGAGATGTGCAGGATCCCTGGGCAGTGGACATAGTGTCCCAGGGATACAAACTAGAGTTAAAGAATTTTCCTCCCAGAGGCAGGTTTCTACTATCAAGATTATCTGTAGACCTGACAAAAAGGCGTTCTTACACTGTGTATGGGACCTCTCCGACCTAGGAATGATAGTTCCTGTTCCGATGCAGGAATAGGGTCTGGGATTTTATTTCAATCTGTTCGTGGTTCCCAAAAGGAGGGAACCTTCAGACCAATTTTAGATATCAAGAGTCTAAACAAATTTTTCAGAGTACTGTCCTTCAAGATGGAAACTATTCGTTCCATTCTCCCTTTGGTCTAAGAGGGTCAATTTATAAAAACGGTGGATTTAAAGGACGCGTACCTGCATGTTCCAATTCACAAGGATCATCACAAGTTTCTAAGGATTGCATTTCTAGACAAACACTTCCAATTCGTCGTTCTTCCTTTCGACCTTGCCACAGCTCCCAGTATTTTCTCAAAGGCTCTGGGATCCCTGTTGGCGGTGCTCTGATTGCAGGGCATTGCAGCGATGTCATATCTGGATGACATCCTGGTTCAGGCGCCATCCTTTCAACAAGCAAGATCCCACACGGAAATGTTGTTATCTTTCCTGTGATCTCATGTATGGAAGGTGAATTTGTAAAAGAGCTCCTTAGTTCCAAATACAAGGGTAACTTTCTTGGGAACTATAATAGATTTCCTATCAATGAAAATCTTTTTGACAGATGTCAGGAAATCTCTCCTCAGCTATCAGTGGCTAGGTGCATGGATGTAATCGGTCTGATGGTAGCGGCAATGTACATCATTCCATTCGCTCGTTTCCACCTCAGACCTCTGCCGTTAGAAATGCTCAGTCAGTGCAACTGAGATTATGCGGATCTGTCTCCGTCAATACAGCTGGACAGGAGACAAGGGATTCTCTTCTTTGGTGGTTGTCCAGCATCATCTCTCCCAGGGAACCTGCTTTTGCAGACCCTCTTGTATGATTGTGACAACAGACGCCAGCCTTCTGGGATGGGGAGCAGTCTGGGGCTCTCTAAAGGCTCAGGGAACTTGGACTCAATCTGAGTCTTTTCTGCCCATAAATATTCTGGAGCTGAGAGCAATCTTCAATGCTCTTCTAGCCTGGCCTCAGTTAGCCTCGACCCGGTTCATCAGGTTCCAGTCGGACAACATAACTTCATTGGCTTACACCAACCATCAGGGAGGAACGCAGAGTTCCTTGGCCATGACAGAGGTAATCAAGATAATTCAGTGGACGGAGACCCACAATTGTTGTCTGTCGGCAATCCACATCCCAGGAGTGGACAACTGGGAGACGGACTTCCTGAGCAGACAGACCTTTCACCCAGGGGAGTGAGAACTCAACCCGGAAGTGTTTTCCAGTCTGATTCTCAAATGGGGTCAGTCGGAATTGGATCTCATAGGATCTTGGCAGAATGCCAAGCTTCCGAGGTATGGATCGAGGTCAAGGGACCCTCAGGCTGTACTGATAGACACCCTGGCGGTACCTTGGAATTTCAGTCTTGCATACCTATTTCCTCCGTTTGCTCTGCTACCTTGGGTCATTGCTCGAATCAAGCAGGAGAGGGCGTCGGTGATCATCATTGCATCAGCATGATCTCGCAGGATTTGGTGTACAGACCTGGTGGACATGTCATCTCTTCCACCTTGGAGACTTCCATTGTGGAAGGACCATCTACTTCAAGGGCCCTTCTTTCATCCAAATATAGTTTCTCTGATGCTGACTGTTCGGAGATTGAACGCTTAATTTTATCCAAGCGTGGATTTTTGGACTCGGTCATTGAGGAGACCATGATTCAGGCTCGTAAACCTGTGACTAGAAGGATTTACAACAAAATATTGCGTAAATATGTATATTGGTGTGAATCCAAGGTCTACTATTGGAGTAGAGTTAGGATTCCTAGAATTCTGTCTTTTCTCCAAGAAGGTTTGGAGAAGGGCTTATCGGCAAGTTCCCTTGAGGGCAAAATATCTGCCTTGTTGATTTTGTCACACAAACGTCTGGCGGATGTACCAAACGTACAATCGTTTTGTCAGGCCCTAGTCAGGATTAGGCCTGTGTTCAAGCCAGTTACTCCTCCTTGGAGTCTTAATTTAGTCCTTAAAGTTCTTCAAGGGGCTCCGTTTTAGCCTATACATTCCTTAGATATTAAGTTGTTATCTTGGAAAGTTTTGTTTCTTGTTGCTATTTCCTCTGCTTGCAGAGTGTCAGAACTCTCGACATTACAGTGTGAGTCTCCTTACCTTATTTTTCATTTGGATAAGGTAGTTTTACGTACTAAATTAGGTTTTCTACCTAAAGTAGTTTCCGACCGGAACATTAATCAGGAGATTGTTGTTTCTTCCTTGTGCCCTAATCCTTCTACTAAGAAGGAACGACTTCTGCACAATCTGGACGTGGTTCGTGCACTAAAATTCTATTTATAGGCGACTAAGGATTTTCGTCAGTGTTCTGCCTTATTTGTGGTTTTCTCTGGTAAACGTAAGGGTCAGAAAGCTACGGCTATTTCCCTTTCTTTGTGACTGAAGAGTATCATTCATTTTGCCTATGAAACTGCTGGACAGCAACCTCCAGAGAGTATCACGGCTCATTCCACAAGGGCTGTTTCTTCCTCATGGGCATTCAAAAATGAAGCTTCTGTGGAATAGATTTGCAAGGCTGCAACTTGGTCCTCTCTTCACACTTTTTCAAAGTTCTATAAATTTTACACTTTTGCTTTGGCTGAGGCCGCTTTTGTGAGAAAGGTTCTTCAAGCAGTGGTGCCTTCCGTTTAGGTTCCCTGTCTTGTCCCTTCCTTATCATCTATGTACTCTAGCATGGGTATTGATTCCCTTTAGTAATTAGATGATCCGTGGACTCATCGTGTCATTAGAAAGAAAACAAAATTTATGGTTGTCTGATAAATTTATTTATTTCTTGGCCCGCCCTGTTCTTTAGACAGGTTGATGGTATGTTATAAACTTCAGACACCTCTGCACCTTGTTGCTTCCTTTCTATCCTTTACTTCAGTTGAATGACTGGTGTTGGAGGGAAGGGAGGTGATATTTAACAGCTTTTGCTGTGGTGCTCTTTGCCGCCTCCTGCTGGGCAGGAGTGATATTCCCATTAGTACTTTTTTTGCTGTCTCTCTCCCTCTCTTTCTCCTGTTAAGTGTAGTCAGTCCACGGGTCATCCATTACTTATGGGATATTAACTCCTCCCCAACAGGAAGTGCAAGAGGATCACCCAAGCAGAGCTGCTATATAGCTCCTCCCCTCTACGTCACACCCAGTCATTCTCTTGCACCCAACTAATAGATAGGATGTGTAAGAGGACTGTGGTGATTATACTTAGTTTTTATATCTTCAATCAAAAGTTTGTTATTTTAAACGGCACCGGAGTGTGTTGTTTTCTTCTCAGGCAGAATTTGAAGAAGAATCTACCTGAGTTTTCTTTGTATGATCTTAGCGGACGTAACTAAGATCCATTTGCTGTTCTCGGCCATTCTGAGGAGTGAGGTAACTTCAGATCAGGGCACAGCGGGCAGGTTCACCTGCAAAGAGGTATGTTGCAGTATATTATTTTCTAAGGAATGGAATTGACTGGGAAAATACTGCCAATACCGATATAATGTAAGTACAGCCTTAAATGCAGTAGTAGCAACTGGTATCAGGCTGATATGTATGTATGTTTACACTTCAGTATTCTGGGGAATGGCACTTCACTGGGAAAATACTGTATGCATATAACTTTTAGCCTAACTTGCAGTGTGAACGACTAGCAGCAGGCTTTTAATTAAATTTCATAAGTTAGATTTTAAACGTTTGCTGGCATGTTAAATCGTTTAATTATCTGAGGTACTTGGTGAAAAATTGTTTTGGGCGTTATTTTCCACATGGCTGTCGTTTGTTTTAAATTAATGCAGTTTACTGAGCTTCCCTCACTGTTGTATGTGAGTGGGAGGGGCCTATTTTGGCGCTTTTGCTACGCATCAGAAATTCAGTCACAAGTCTGCCTTCTCTCCTTGCATGATCCAGAAGGTCTCCACAGAGCTCAGGGGTCTTCAAAACTTGTTTTGAGGGAGGTAATCACTCACAGCAGACCTGTGAGACTGTGCTTTGACTGTGATAAAAACGCTTATATTTTCAATTGTTATACGTTTTTTCTGATTAATCATCCATTGCTAATGAGTGCAATCCTTTGCTAAATTTATGCTTTTACCGGGTAAATTTGGTTTTTATAACTAATCCGGTTCATTGTTATTTAACTGTCATAGTTTTTTTCTGTGCTTCTTAAAGGCACAGTAACGTTTTACATATTGCTTGTAAATTTAGTTGAAAAGTATTTCCAAGCTTGCTAGTCTAATTGCTAGTTTGTTAAACATGTCTGACTCAGAGGAATCTCTTTGTGCAATATGTTCAAAAGCCAAGGTGGAGCCCAATAGAAATTTATGTACTAATTGCATTGATGCTGCTTTAAATAAAAATCAATCTGTACATGTTGAACAACATTCACCAGACAACGAGGGGGAAGTTATGCCGACTAACTTGCCTCACGTGTCAGTACCTGCATCTCCCGCTCGGGAGGTGCGTGATATTGTAACGCCAAGTACATCAGGGCGGCCATTACAAATCACTTTACAAGACATGACTAATGTTATGACTGAAGTTTTGTCTAAATTGCCAGAACTTAGGGGTAAACGAGATCACTCTGGGGTGAGAACAGAGTGCGCTGATAATGCTAGGGCCATGTCTGATACTGCGTCACAATTTGCAGAAAATGAGGACGGAGAGCTTCATTCTGCGGGTGACAGATCTGATCCAAATAAACTGGATTCAGACATTTCAAATTTTAAGTTTAAGCTGGAAAACCTCCGGGTATTGCTAGGGGAGGTGTTAGCGGCTCTGAATGATTGTAACACAGTTGCAATCCCAGAGAAGATGTGTAGGTTGGATAAATATTTTGCGGTACCGACGAGTACTGATGTTTTTCCTATACCTAAGAGACTTACTGAAATTGTTACTAAGGAGTGGGATAGACCCGGTGTGCCTTTCTCACCCCCTCCTATATTCAGAAAAATGTTTCCAATAGACGCCACCACACGAGACTTATGGCAAACGGTCCCTAAGGTGGAGGGAGCAGTTTCTACTTTAGCTAAGCGTACCACTATCCCGGTGGAGGATAGCTGTGCTTTTTCAGATCCAATGGATAAAAAGTTAGAGGGTTACCTTAAGAAAATGTTTGTTCAACAAGGTTTTATATTGCAACCCCTTGCATGCATTGCGCCTGTCACGGCTGCGGCAGCATTTTGGTTTGAGTCTCTGGAAGAGACCCTTGACTCAGCGCCATTAGATGAGATTTCACACAAGCTTAAAACCCTTAAGCTAGCTAATTCATTTATTTCTGATGCCGTAGTACATTTAACTAAACTTACGGCTAAGAATTCCGGATTCGCCATTCAGGCACGCAGAGCACTGTGGCTAAAATCCTGGTCAGCTGATGTTACTTCTAAATCAAAATTACTTAACATACCTTTCAAGGGGCAGACTTTATTCGGGCCCGGTTTGAAAGAAATTATCGCTGATATTACAGGAGGTAAAGGCCATGCCCTGCCTCAAGACAGAGCCAAACCTAGGGCTAGACAGTCTAATTTTCGTGCCTTTCGTAACTTCAAGGCAGGAGCAGCATCAACTTCCTCTGCTCCAAAACAGGAAGGAACTGTTGCTCGCTACAGACAAGGCTGGAAACCTAACCAGACCTGGAACAAGGGCAAGCAGGCCAGAAAACCTGCTGCTGCCCCTAAGACAGCATGAAGTGAGGGCCCCCAGCATGAAGTGAGGGCAAGAGATGTCCAGGATCCCTGGGCATTAGAGATCATATCTCAGGGATATCTTCTGGACTTCAAAGCTTCTCCCCCAAAAGGGAGATTTCATCTTTCAAGGTTGTCAACAAACCAGATAAAGAAAGAGGCGTTTCTACGCTGTGTACAAGATCTTTTACTAATGGGAGTGATCCATCCGGTTCCGCGGTCGGAACACGGACAAGGGTTTTACTCAAATCTGTTTGTGGTTCCCAAGAAAGAGGGAACCTTCAGACCAATCTTGGATTTAAAGATCCTAAACAAATTCCTAAGAGTTCCATCGTTCAAAATGGAAACTATTCGGACAATCTTACCCATGATCCAAAGAGGTCAGTACATGACCACAGTGGATTTAAAGGATGCTTACCTTCACATACCGATTCACAAAGAACATTACCGGTATCTAAGGTTTGCCTTCCTAGACAGGCATTACCAGTTTGTAGCTCTTCCATTCGGGTTGGCTACGGCCCCAAGAATCTTCACAAAGGTTCTGGGCTCTCTTCTGGCGGTACTAAGACCGCGAGGAATTTCGGTGGCTCCGTACCTAGACGACATTCTGATACAAGCGTCAAGCTTTCAAACTGCCAAGTCTCATACAGAGTTAGTACTGGCATTTCTAAGGTCGCATGGGTGGAAAGTGAACGAAGAGAAGAGTTCTCTCTTACCACTCAAAAGAGTTCCCTTCTTGGGGACTCTTATAGATTCTGTAGAAATGAAAATTTACCTGACAGAGGACAGGTTAACAAAGCTTCTAAATGCTTGCTGTGTCCTTCATTCCATTCAACACCCGTCAGTGGCTCAATGCATGGAGGTAATCGGCTTAATGGTAGCGGCAATCGACATAGTTCCTTTTGCACGCCTGCACCTCAGACCGCTGCAATTGTGCATGCTAAGTCAGTGGAATGGGGATTACTCAGATTTGTCCCCTACGCTGAATCTGGATCAAGAGACCAGAGATTCTCTTCTATGGTGGCTTTCTCGGCCACATCTGTCCAGGGGGATGCCCTTCAGCAGACCAGACTGGACAATTGTAACAACAGACGCCAGCCTACTAGGTTGGGGCGCTGTCTGGAATTCCCTGAAGGCTCAGGGATCATGGACTCAGGAGGAGAGTCTCCTTCCAATAAACATTCTGGAATTGAGAGCAGTTCTCAATGCCCTTCTGGCTTGGCCTCAGTTAACAACTCGGAGGTTCATCAGGTTTCAGTCGGACAACATCACGACTGTAGCTTACATCAACCATCAAGGAGGGACAAGGAGTTCCCTAGCGATGATGGAAGTATCAAAGATAATTCGCTGGGCAGAGTCTCACTCTTGCCACCTGTCAGCGATCCACATTCCAGGAGTGGAGAACTGGGAGGCGGATTTCCTAAGTCGCCAGACTTTTCATCCGGGGGAGTGGGAACTTCATCCGGAGGTCTTTGCCCAAATACTCCGACGTTGGGGCAAACCAGATATGGATCTCATGGCGTCTCGCCAGAACGCCAAGCTTCCTTGTTACGGGTCCAGGGACCCGGGAGCGGTCCTGGTAGATGCTTTGACAGCACCTTGGACCTTCGGGATGGCTTATGTGTTTCCACCCTTCCCGATGCTTCCTCGTTTGATTGCCAGGATCAAACAGGAGAAAGCATCGGTGATTCTAATAGCGCCTGCGTGGCCATGCAGGACCTGGTATGCAGATCTAGTGGACATGTCATCCTGTCCACCTTGGTCTCTGCCTCTGAGACAGGACCTTCTAATTCAGGGTCCTTTCAAACATCAAAATCTAATTTCTCTGAAGCTGACTGCATGGAAATTGAACGCTTGATTTTATCAAAGCGTGGATTTTCGGAGTCAGTAATCGATACCTTAATACAGGCTAGGAAACCTGTTACCAGGAAGATTTACCATAAGATATGGCGTAAATACTTATACTGGTGTGAATCCAAGAGTTACTCATGGAGTAAGGTTAGGATTCCTAGGATATTGTCTTTTCTACAAGAGGGTTTAGAAAAGGGTTTATCTGCAAGTTCTTTAAAGGGACAGATCTCAGCTCTGTCCATCCTTTTACACAAACGTCTGTCAGAAGTTCCAGACGTTCAGGCTTTTTGTCAGGCTTTGGCTAGGATTAAGCCTGTGTTTAAGACTGTAGCTCCACCGTGGAGCTTAAACTTAGTCCTTAACGTTTTACAGGGTGTTCCGTTTGAACCCCTTCATTCCATTGATATCAAGCTGTTATCTTGGAAAGTTCTGTTTTTAATGGTTATTTCCTCGCTCGTAGAGTCTCTGAGTTATCAGCCTTACATTGTGATTCTCCTTATCTGATTTTTCATTCAGATAAGGTAGTTCGGCGTACTAAACCTGGGTTCTTACCTAAGGTAGTCACTAACAAGAATATCAATCAAGAGATTGTTGTTCCATCATTGTGCCCTAACCCTTCTTCAAAGAAGGAAAGACTTCTGCACAATCTGGACGTAGTCCGTGCCCTGAAATTTTATTTACAGGCAACTAAAGATTTTTGCCAAACTTCTTCCCTGTTTGTCGTTTATTCTGGACAGAGGAGAGGTCAAAAAGCATCTGCTACCTCTCTATCCTTTTGGCTTCGTAGCATAATACGTTTAGCCTATGAGACTGCTGGACAGCAACCTCCTGAAAGGATTACAGCTCATTCTACTAGAGCTGTGGCTTCCACTTGGGCCTTTAAGAATGAGGCCTCTGTTGAACAGATTTGCAAGGCTGCAACTTGGTCTTCTCTTCATACTTTTTCCAAATTTTACAAATTTGACACTTTTGCTTCTTCGGAGGCTGTTTTTGGGAGAAAGGTTCTTCAGGCAGTGGTTCCTTCCATATAAAGATCCTGCCTGTCCCTCCCGTCATCCGTGTACTTTAGCTTTGGTATTGGTATCCCATAAGTAATGGATGACCCGTGGACTGACTACACTTAACAGGAGAAAACATAATTTATGCTTACCTGATAAATTCCTTTCTCCTGTAGTGTAGTCAGTCCACGGCCCGCCCTGTTTTTTATGGCAGGTCTAAATTTTAAATTATACTCCAGTCACCACTGCACCCTATAGTTTCTCCTTTCTCGTTTGGTTCTCGGTCGAATGACTGGGTGTGACGTAGAGGGGAGGAGCTATATAGCAGCTCTGCTTGGGTGATCCTCTTGCACTTCCTGTTGGGGAGGAGTTAATATCCCATAAGTAATGGATGACCCGTGGACTGACTACACTACAGGAGAAAGGAATTTATCAGGTAAGCATAAATTATGTTTTTTCCCCCCTCTTCTGCTCTCTCTCCCCCCTCTCTTTTGAGCTCTCTCCCCCCCTCTCTTTTGCGCTCTCTCCCCCCCTCTCTTTTGCGCTCTCTCTCTCCCCCCTTTCTTTTGCACTCTCTCCCCCCTCTCTTTTGTGCTCCCTCCCCCCTCTCTTTTGCGCTCTCTCCCCTCTACCCTATTGTATCTATGCAATGTTTTGTGGACCCAGGACATACTTGAAAATGAGAGAAATCTCAATGTATCCTTCCTGGTAAAATATTTTATAAATAAATAAACTTAGTATGGGTTGATTCTGTATACATAGTTTTGCAGGGGAGCAATGGCATTAAAGGAAAGTAAAGTCAAAATTAAACTTTCATGATTTGGAATGAACATTTAATTTTTAACAATTTTCCAATTGACTTATCTAATTTGCTTTGTTCTTTTGGTATCCATTGTTGAATTGCCTGCATAGGTAGGCATTACATTTTTATCCAACCTATGTGACCCAGTGTATTTTTCATCCAGGGGGGGATCCAGGGTCAATATATAGGTTTGAATAGCCAAATGATCAACTGGAGCCTCCATGTTATTTTTAATTTCTGCTTATTTAAAAAATGTTACCTAATACAACTATAGATCCACAACAGTTTTGACTATAGATTTGAGAAAAAAATTCTCACTGTATTGTTACAACCCGTTTATTTAAATTGTAATAAAAAGAAATCCATCAGAGAGATAGCAGGGACAAAGGAGTGGCCAAATCAACAGTTTGGTAACACACTGGTGAGCTCTGCAATACAAAAAGGCCTGAACGTCCACGGAAGACAACAGGGGTGGATGATTGTAGGATCCTTTCCATGGTAAAGAAAAACCTCTTTAAACAGATTAAAAGAGAAGATATGGGTAGGCGCAGAGGGTGTTCTAGCCACTCTCCTAAATAAGCTCCTCACTAGCTTATAATATAATAGGAAAAACAATAAAAAGGTATTGTTAGCTAAAAAAGCTAACACAATACCAATAAATTCAAGCTGATAGAAGCTGACACACTATATGTCCCTTATTCAAACAGTTAAATATTTATTGGAGCATATCTAAAACATATGTATAAAAAAACATATATAAAATCCACTTCTATAGTGAACTTTATTTAATCAGAGTAAAAACATATATATAAATAAATAGGGGTGTCTCCCTATAATTAGCTAGCATAAAATTGAGCATCTTTCAAAGTTCGAGTTAAAAGTCCTGCATATATTATATTATAAAAGCCACCTTATTTTCAATCCTGTCAGTATATTGTAATCCTTAGATACTTTGTATCAGAAATTAATCCCAGCACATTTGTAGTTTGCAAATGCCAAAAGTTGCAGCGTGTGCGTATAGACATTCTATTGGAGGAGTATCATATTTATGAATACTAAGGAACTTCACCATCCATCACTGATTTATATTGTGTTGATTGTAGACATGACTTGTCCCATCAAGATATGGAGTAGCAATGTTTCTGTCGACTCCATATACTAATATTAGTGTATATTAGTAATTATTTTTTATTTGTGATCTCTCTTTTTATATATATATATACACAGTATATATATATATAATGCATATCTTTAAATATTAAGTTACATTTTTCATATACACGCTTGAATAATTTTTATAGAACAAGATGAATTGCTCTAGGAAATGTATAGTGTAAAATGTAATAATACCACCTTAAAAGCCAGCAAGCAAACAATATAAATGGAATCCACCTTAAATTTAAAAAAATGGCAACCAATCACATAAGCCCCAATGGTATAAAATGCAGGCTCTATGCACAGTCTTTCAACTTGATAAAGCCCTACAAAACTGGCAAAACGCGTCAAAGGACTGTAGGGAGCTCATGTGACCCGTTGTAGCCACCTACTGTCACAATCTGTGAAACAAGATGTTAAATCCCAACCGCAAATGGAGAGAACATATTCCCACCAATCAGAAGAGAGATCTGAGGTCACGTGGCCGGCTTCACTTCCAACCGCACACGCCGAAGATTTGCTACTCAGAGAAGCATGAAGTTTCTAGCAGCAGTAAGCCTGATGTTTTGGGAGACTTCACTCATACTTCCTGGGAGTAGGCGATATACGAGGTATAGAGGGAGCATTGGTGAGCTAATATAAGTGGCTTTAATATATTATTACACACAAAAACCTATTAACCTCTAAACCAACACTAAATAAAGCTATTAACCCCTAAACTGCTGTTCCCCCCCCCCCACATAGCAACTACCTAAATTATACTACTAATCCCTAAACCGCCGTCCCCCACATCACCAATACTAAATAAAGCTATTAACCCCAAAACCGCCGTCCCCCCACATCGCAACTACCTAAATTAAATCTAAACATCCTGTAGCGGAGAGCAATATTAAAATACTCCCAATAACCGGACGAAACACAGTTTGGGAGTCAATAACTCACGACCCAGCCAGTTTTCAGGTTTAAAACAGAATGAACTTTATTAAAAAGGCTATGCCTAGTATTTATGCAGGTCTGACCTCCCAGATGGGGGGTTGAAAAGAATGTTGTAGATTAGATGGATGGAACACGCCTTTTGACATGATACAATAGAATACCTTGCTCAAGCTGATAACAACTTAACCACAGGACACACACTTGGCTCTTCTTATCACTAAGGCGTCGTCTCTCTAGATGTGATTGAACAATGGAATGGTAATCACTAGCTTTAATGAAAGTACACAATAGCTGAGACTAGTAACCTTGTCGTTCAAGAATAGTCTTCTTAAAGCTAAACACATTTAACTCCTTCAGTACTGCCAGAAGGGTCTGTCACATCTACATAGCACACAATACAGCCTATAGACAACCTTTCTTACATTATAGTCCAGAAGTGGCTAGGTTTGCCACAATGCTCCCCCAGAACCAAGCCGGCATACACAGTCTGATCCCAACGGATCGGCTTGGGGATGTCCGGGGAAGCACTCACAGATCACTTTTCAAGTTCAGTTTGTCTGGACAACCCGTCGGCGTTACCGTTTTGTTTCCCTGGGCGGTAATGGATGGTAAAGTCGAAGGGCTGCAGCGCCAAACTCCAGCGCAGCAGCCTGGCATTGTCCCCGGCCACACGGTTCAGCCACACCAACGGGTTGTGATCTGTGAGTAAGGAAAAAGGTTGTCCATACAGGTACGGCTGCAACTTTTTGAGGGCCCACACCACGGCCAGGCATTCTTTTTCGATGGCGGCGTAGCTTACTTCACGGGGCAACAACTTTCGGCTCAAGTAAGCTACGGGGTGTTCTCCGCCATCTGCTCCAACTTGGCTCAGCACTGCCCCCACTCCAAACATCGAAGCGTCTGTGTGAACAAGAAATCTTTTAGTTGGATCGGGTGCAGCAAGTACAGGCGCATTAGTTAGAGCCGTCTTTAGTTGTTGGAATGCCTGCTCACACTCTGGGGCCCAAGTAACTTGTCGGGGAAGGTTCTTACGTGTCAAGTCAGTCAGGGGTTTGGCTAGGGCACTATAATTGGGCACGAACTTTCTGTAGTACCCCGCCGTGCCTAAAAATGCCAGTACTTGGGTCTTGGTCCTAGGGGTGGGCCACTTAGCAACAGCTTCAATTTTGGCCGGTTCGGGTTTCTGGTGCCCGCTCCCCACCCGGTGGCCTAAATACTGCACTTCTGCCATCCCGATATGGCATTTACTAGGTTTCAGGGTCAGCCCTGCCTCCCCTATACGGTCAATAACTGCTCCTATATGCTGTAGGTGTTCTGCCCAGTTCTGGCTATATATGGCAATATCGTCCAGGTATGCGCAGGCATACTCCTGGAACCCGTCCAGTAGCCGATCTACCATCCTTTGAAAGGTCGCCGGAGCGTTCTTCATCCCGAAAGGCATGACCCGAAATTGGTATAGGCCAAACGGGGTGACAAACGCTGACTTGGGGACGGCGTCATCGGCTAGCGGGATTTGCCAGTATCCCTTGCATAAGTCTATGGTCGTAAGATACTGTCCCCTAGCCATTTTATCCAGCAACTCGTCTATCCGGGGCATCGGATAGGCATCAGACACCGTTTTGTCATTTAGCCTCCGGTAGTCAACACAGAAGCGTGTGGTGCCGTCTTTCTTGGGTACCAACACTACCGGGGATGCCCAGGGGCTGTCGGAAGGTTCGATAACCCCTAGTTGCAACATCTCGTCAATTTCTGCCTTCATGTGTGCCTTGACTGCTTCAGGGACACGATACGGGGTCTGCCGCATAGGTAGCTGCCCCGGGGTTTCAACTCGGTGAGTGGCCAGCGGGGTGTACCCAGGTAAGTGGGAGAAGATAGCCCCTTTAGCTACTATCAACTCCTGTACCTGGGCACGCTCCGAAGGGCTTAGCCGCTCCCCCAGCTGAACGCCCCTGGAGGGCTCTATCTGGTCCTCTGATTCTAATAGGTCAGGGAGAGGCAGATTCTCCTGATCCTCAGAGGCCGAGGCGCATATTGCCGCCACGTCCTCCATCCTCTCATGGTAGGGTTTGAGCATGTTCACATGAAGCATGCGTCGCTTCCCTACCCCTGAGCAGGGGCCAATCACATAGGTAGTGTCGCATCGCTGCTCTACGACCTGGTATGGGCCTTGCCAGACGGCCTGCAGCTTGTCGGTGCGTACAGGTTTTAAAATTAAAACTTTCTGCCCCACTTGAAAGCTGCGATCCCTGGCTCCCCTATCGTACCAGCGGCGCTGGCGTTGTTGAGCCGCCTGGAGGTTGGTACGTACAGCCTGGGTTAATGCCTCCAGTCGGTCCCTGAACTCCAGCACGTAAGATACAATGGGTTTACCATCGGGGCTACTCTCTCGCTCCCAATGCTCCCTAATGAGGTTTAATGGCCCCCGCACCCTTCTCCCAAATAGCAATTCGAAGGGGGAAAAACCTGTCGACTCTTGGGGTACCTCCCTATATGCGAAAAGCAGATGGGGTAGGTAGCGCTCCCAGTCCTTATGAGTCTCGCCAAATGTACGGAGCATCTGTTTTAAAGTCCCATTAAATCTCTCACATAACCCATTGGACTGGGGATGGTAGGCTGAGTTAATTATGGGTCTAACACCACATACCCTCCAAAGTTGTTGGGTCACCTCTGCGGTAAACGGGGTTCCCCTATCTGATATTATCTCCTGGGGGAACCCTACCCGGGAAAATATTTTTATTAAGGCTTCAGCTACCGTCTCTGCATGGATGTTGGAGAGCGCAATGGCCTCGGGGTACCTAGTGGCATAGTCCACTACGGTTAAAATGTACCTCTTCCCGGAGGGACTGGGCTTGGGTAGAGGCCCTACGATATCTACTGCTACCCTGCTAAAGGGTTCCTCAATAATGGGTAACGGGCATAATTTAGCCTTAGGGCGGTCACCTCGTTTGCCTACTCGTTGGCACACGTCACAGGAGGTGCAATATTGCCGTACATCTTTAGAGATCCCAGGCCAGAAAAAGGCGTGGGTCAATCTGTAGCTGGTGCGAGTCATTCCCAGGTGGCCTGACAGGGGAATGTCATGAGCTATCCTGAGCAGTTCCTGCCTATACTTCTGGGGTACTACCAGTTGCTTAGTGGTCACGGTGACTGCGCTGCCTACCCCCCGTTCGGCTATGCGGTACAATAACCCTTTCTCCCAGACGTACCGTTCCCCTTCTAACCCAGCCTGATCGGTGTTCCCTTTATCCCGGTATGCCTGCAGCGTGGGGTCAGCTTTCACCTCCGCCTCAAATTGGGTGGGGGTATCCCAAGTCATATGTGTCAAGGGGGTGTCATGGTCTCTTACCTGAGCCTCGTGGTGAGCTGGTGGGGCCGTAGTGCGTGCCTGCTGCCGGGTGGTTACTGGGTGGACCTCCTGATGTGGAGCCTGAGGTACAAAAGCAGAGGTCATCTGACCCAGGTCATTCCCCAGTACAACATCCGCTGGTAGGTTTTGCATTAAGCCCACTTCTACCATGCCCTCCCCTGCACCCCAATCCAAATGAATCTTAGCAGTGGGCAATCGGTATACTGCTCCCCCTGCCACTCGTACTGCCACGGATCCGCCCGTGTGTGCTGTATCTGGCACCAAATGGGGAGCTATCAGGGTTAAAGTAGCTCCCGAATCCCGAAGTCCCTGGACCTCCTTCCCCTCCACGGTCACCAGCTGACGGTGATGTTGCCGGTTATCGGTGGCTCGGACCGACATCACCTCATGCAGAATTCCCAGGGGTTCCCCGGCTGGGGTGCTCAACCCCTCATGAGCGGCTGGCTCCGTTTGGTAATGGTGAGCAGCCGCCCTTGGGGCCAGGTTCTGTCTGACCTGGTTCCAAGCTTGTCTGCTCCGATTTTGGGTGCACTCACGTGCCATATGTCCCCACTGCTTGCAGGTGTGGCATTGTATATTCGCCCGTCCATTGTATCGTGAGGGGGGTGGTGGATTCCCTGGGGCTGGACGAAACGGTGCCGCTGTGGGGTTGTTAGACTGTAGAGGACTGGGCTGTCCTGTGGGTCGAGTGTACGTCTTAGGTAGTAGTCCATGGTGCCTCCTGGCGTCAAAATGCTGGTCTGCTAATCTGGCTGCTTCGGTTAACGTGAGGGGTTTTCGATCTCTCACCCATTCTTGGGCTTCTGGGGACAAGCCGTTAAAGAATTGCTCCAACAGCATCAGTTGTCGCAATTCTTCCATGGTGGTAGCTTGGCTGGCCTGTATCCACCCCTGAGATGCTTGATCCAGCTTGTGGGCCCACTCTGCATGGGAATCTCTTTCTGGCTTGCGCAGGCCTCTAAACTTGCGCCGGTATGCCTCTGGGGTAATGGCATATCTTTCCAAGATTGCGCTCTTCACTTTAGCGTAATCCTTGCTGTCCTCCCTGGGTACAGCGCGATACGCTTCCGCTGCCCTACCGGCTAGCTTGCCTGCTAGCACCGGCACCCATACGGACTGCTCCAACTCATGTAACTCGCACAGTCTCTCAAAATCCTGTAAATACCCATCGATCTCATCCTTCTCCTCACAAAACATTTTAAAGGCATGGTATGGGATTTTGGGTCTTACTGGGTTACTGAGTGCTTCCGAAATGGATTCTGCTCGGGAGGATGCATTCCGCGGACTGTGTGCCATCACGTACTCCTGCACATCTGCCATTACCACGGATAGCATGTCCCGTGGTACAGGTTGGGGTAAAAATTCCAGCCTGGTCCTCATTTCCCTCTGGTATAGGGTCTCCTCCATGGCTGCTGGAGGCGTAGCGCTGCGAGCTCTGTCTCCCTCCATCAGCTCTGCAATTAATATAGCCTTGGGTTTGCTGCTGGCTATCTTTCCCCTGGCTTCTAGCAGTTCCTTTAACGTTTGTCTCTTTAGCTTAGAATAATCCGTCTCCATTCACTTCGGTAGTCGGTTCTTTCACTGTATTCTGCTTGCCATTCCCTTTTCTTATTCGGCAGTTACAATTGCACGAATTGCGCTTTTCGGCTGTAAGGTCTGATCCCAACGCTTGCCACCAATTGTAGCGGAGAGCAATATTAAAATACTCCCAATAACCGGACGAAACACAGTTTGGGAGTCAATAACTCACGACCCAGCCAGTTTTCAGGTTTAAAACAGAATGAACTTTATTAAAAAGGCTATGCCTAGTATTTATGCAGGTCTGACCTCCCAGATGGGGGGTTGAAAAGAATGTTGTAGATTAGATGGATGGAACACGCCTTTTGACATGATACAATAGAATACCTTGCTCAAGCTGATAACAACTTAACCACAGGACACACACTTGGCTCTTCTTATCACTAAGGCGTCGTCTCTCTAGATGTGATTGAACAATGGAATGGTAATCACTAGCTTTAATGAAAGTACACAATAGCTGAGACTAGTAACCTTGTCGTTCAAGAATAGTCTTCTTAAAGCTAAACACATTTAACTCCTTCAGTACTGCCAGAAGGGTCTGTCACATCTACATAGCACACAATACAGCCTATAGACAACCTTTCTTACATTATAGTCCAGAAGTGGCTAGGTTTGCCACACATCCCCTAACTTTAACATAATTAAAATACACCTAAATTAAAGTTACAATTACTAACTACCTAGTTAAAATAAATACAATCTTAAAAAATAAAAATTAAAACCTAAGCTGAAACTAAAAAAAACAAACTAACATTACTTGTTTAAAAAAAAATACAAAAAATAAAAAACCTAACATTACTAAAATTAATGAAACCTAACATTACAAAAAAATAAAAACTACAATTACAAAAAATATTTTTTTATTTTGGATAATTTCGTTTATTTTTTGTAATGATCGTTTTTTTTTTTTTGTAATTTTGGTGTTTATTATATTTTATAATTAGTAGTTTTAATTTTTTTGCAATGTAAGGTTTTATTATTTTTAGTAATGTTAGGTTTTTTTATTTTTTGTATATATATATTTTTTTTTTAAACAAGTAATATTAAATTTTTTTTAGTTTAAGCTTCGGTTTTATTTTTATTTCACAGGTAGGTTTGCATTTATTTTAACTTAAAATTAGGGGGTGTTAGGTTTAGGTATTAATAGTCTAATTTAGGCAGTTACAATGCAAGGGGGGCGGCGGTTTAGAGATTAATAATTTTATTTAGTGTTTGCGATGTGGAGTGACGGTAGTTTAGGGGTTAATAGTTTTATTTAGGGAGTTGCGATGTGGGGGGATGGTGGTTTAGGGGTTAATAGGTTTATTTAGCGAGTGGGTTAATACTTTAATTAGGTGTTTGCGATGTGGGGGATGCCGGATTAGGGGTTAATAAATGTTATTAGTGATAGTGAGTTGGGGGGACGGCAGTTTAGGGGTTAATAGCTTTATTTAGTGTTGGCGATATGGGGGGACTGCTGTCTAGGAGTTAATAGCTTTATTTAATGTTGGAAATGTGGGGATAGCGGTTTAGGAGTTAATAGCTTTATTTAGTGTTGGCATCGCGGGGGGAGGGCGGTTTAGGGGTTAATAGGTTTATTCAGTGTTGGCGATGTGGGGGATGGTGGTTTAGGGGTTAATACTTTAATTAGGTGTTTGCAATGTGGGGGATGCCAGATTAGGGGTTAATACATTTTATTAGTGATTGCGATGTGGGGGGACGGCAGTTTAGGGGTTAATAATGTTTTCTTTCATGTAATTAGCAAGAGTCCATGAGCTAGTGACGTATGGGATATACATTCCTACCAGGAGGGGCAAAGTTTCCCAAACCTCAAAATGCCTATAAATACACCCCTCACCACACCCACAATTCAGTTTTACAAACTTTGCCTCCGATGGAGGTGGTGAAGTAAGTTTGTGCTAGATTCTACGTTGATATGCGCTCCGCAGCAAGTTGGAGCCCGGTTTTCCTCTCAGCGTGCAGTGAATGTCAGAGGGATGTGAGAAGAGTATTGCCTATTTGAATGCAGTGATCTCCTTCTATGGGGTCTATTTCATAGGTTCTCTGTTATCGGTCGTAGAGATTCATCTCTTACCTCCCTTTTCAGATCGACGATATACTCTTATATATACCATTACCTCTGCTGATTCTCGTTTCAGTACTGGTTTGGCTATCTGCTATATGTAGATGAGTGTCCTGGGGTAAGTAAGTCTTATTTTCTGTGACACTCCAAGCTATGGTTGGGCACTTTGTTTATAAAGTTCTAAATATATGTATTCAAACATTTATTTGCCTTGACTCAGAATGTTCAACTTTCCTTTATTTTCAGACAGTCAGTTTCATATTTGGGATAATGCATTTTTTGATTTATTCATTTTTTCTTACCTTCAAAAATTTGACTCTTCCCGGTGGGCTATTAGGCTCGCGGGGGCTGAAAATGCTTCATTTTATTACGTCATTTTTGGCGCAGACTTTTTTGGCGCAAAATTCTATTTCCGTTTCCGGCGTCATACGTGTCGCTGGAAGTTACGTCATTTTTTGACGTTATTTCGCGCCAAAAATGTCGGCGTTCCGGATGTGGCGTCATTTTGGCACCAAAAGCATTTAGGCGCCAAATAATATGGGCGTCGCTTTAGTCTCAATTATTTAAGTCTCATTTTTTATTGCTTCTGGTTGCTAGAGGCTTGTTCTTGGCATTTTTTCCCATTCCTGAAACTGTCATTTAGGGAATTTGATCAATTTTGCTTTATATATATGTTGTTTTTTCTCTTACATATTGCAAGATGTCTCACGTTGCATCTGAGTCAGAAGATACTACAGGAAAATCGCTGTCAAGTGCTGAATCTACCAAAGCTAAGTGCATCTGCTGTAAACTTTTGGTAGCCATTTCTCCAGCTGTTGTTTGTATTGATTGTCATGACAAACTTGTTAAAGCAGATAATATTTCCTTTAGTAAAGTACCATTGCCTGTTGCAGTTCCTTCAACATCTAAGGTGCAGAATGTTTCTGATGATATAAGAGATTTTGTTTCTGAATCCATAAAGAAGGCTATGTCTGTTATTTCTCCTTCTAGTAAACGTAAAAAATCTTTTAAAACTTCTCTTCCTACAGACGAATTTTTAAATGAACATCATCATTCTGATTCTGATGACTCCTCTGGTTCAGAGGATTCTGTCTCTGAGGTTGATGCTGATAAATCTTCATATTTATTTAAAATGGAATTTGTTCGTTCTTTACTTAAAGAAGTACTAATTGCTTTAGAAATAGAGGATTCTGGTCCTCCTGATACTAATTCTAAACGTTTGGATAAGGTATTTAAAGCTCCTGTGGTTATTCCAGAAGTTTTTCCTGTTCCTAATGCTATTTCTGCAGTAATATCCAAAGAATGGGATAAATTGGGTAATTCATTTACTCCTTCTAAACGTTTTAAGCATTTATATCCTGTGCCGTCTGACAGATTGGAATTTTGGGACAAAATCCCTAAAGTTGATGGGGCTATTTCTACCCTTGCTAAACGTACTACTATTCCTACGTCAGATGGTACTTCGTTTAAGGATCCTTTAGATAGGAAAATTGAGTCCTTCCTAAGAAAAGCTTATCTGTGTTCTGGTAATCTTCTTAGACCTGCTATATCTTTGGCTGATGTTGCTGCAGCTTCAACTTTTTGGTTGGAAACTTTAGCGCAACAAGTAACACATCGTGATTCTCATGATATTATTATTCTTCTACAACATGCTAATAATTTTATCTGTGATGCCATTTTTGATATTATCAGAGTTGATGTCAGGTTTATGTCTCTAGCTATTTTAGCTAGAAGAGCTTTATGGCTTAAAACTTGGAATGCTGATATGGCTTCTAAATCAACTTTACTTTCTATTTCTTTCCAGGGTAACAAATTATTTGGTTCTCAGTTGGATTCCATTATTTCAACTGTTACTGGTGGGAAAGGAACTTTTTTACCACAGGATAAAAAATCTAAAGGTAAAAGTAGGGCTAATAATCGTTTTCGTTCCTTTCGTTTCAACAAAGAACAAAAGCCTGATCCTTCATCTTCAGGAGCAGTTTCAGTTTGGAAACCATCTCCAGTCTGGAATAAATCCAAGCCAGCTAGAAAGGCAAAGCCTGCTTCTAAGTCCACATGAAGGTGCGGCCCTCATTCCAGCTCAGCTGGTAGGGGGCAGGTTACGTTTTTTCAAAGAAATTTGGATCAATTCTGTTCACAATCTTTGGATTCAGAACATTGTTTCGGAAGGGTACAGGATTGGTTTCAAGATGAGACCTCCTGCAAAGAGATTTTTTCTTTCCCGTGTCCCAGTAAATCCAGTAAAAGCTCAAGCGTTTCTGAAATGTGTTTCAGATCTAGAGTTGACTGGAGTAATTATGCCAGTTCCAGTTCCGGAACAGGGGATGGGGTTTTATTCAAATCTCTTCATTGTACCAAAGAAGGAGAACTCCTTCAGACCAGTTCTGGATCTAAAAATATTGAATCGTTATGTACGAATACCAACGTTCAAAATGGTAACTGTAAGGACTATCTTGCCTTTTGTTCAGCAAGGGAATTATATGTCCACAATAGATTTACAGGATGCATATCTGCATATTCCGATTCATCCAGATCATTATCAGTTCCTGAGATTCTCTTTTCTGGACAAGCATTACCAGTTTGTGGCTCTGCCGTTTGGCCTAGCTACAGCTCCAAGAATTTTTACAAAGGTTCTCGGTGCCCTTCTGTCTGTAATCAGAGAACAGGGTATTGTGGTATTTCCTTATTTGGACGATATCTTGGTACTTGCTCAGTCTTTACATTTAGCAGAATCTCATAAGAATCGACTTGTGTTGTTTCTTCAAGATCATGGTTGGAGGATCAATTTACAAAAAAGTTCTTTGATTCCTCAGACAAGGGTAACCTTTCTGGGTTTCCAGGTGAATTCAGTGTCCATGACTCTGTCTTTAACAGACAAGAGACGTCTAAAATTGATTGCAGCTTGTCGAAACCTTCAGTCACAATCATTCCCTTCGGTAGCCTTATGCATGGAAATTCTAGGTCTTATGACTGCTGCATCGGACGCGATCCCCTTTGCTCGTTTTCACATGCGACCTCTTCAGCTCTGTATGCTGAAGCAATGGTGCAAGGATTACACGAAGATTTCTCAAACAATATCTTTAAAACCGATTGTTCGACACTCTCTAACATGGTGGACAGATCACCATCGCTTAATTCAGGGGGCTTCTTTTGTGCTTCCGACCTGGACTGTAATTTCAACAGATGCAAGTCTCACGGGTTGGGGAGCTGTGTGGGGATCTCTGACAGCACAAGGAGTTTGGGAATCTAGATCTGATGGCGTCCCATCTAAACAAGAAACTTCCCAGGTATCTGTCCAGATCCCGGGATCCTCAGGCGGAGGCAGTGGATGCATTATCACTTCCTTGGAAGTATCATCCTGCCTATATCTTTCCGCCTCTAGTTCTTCTTCCAAGAGTAATCTCCAAGATTCTGAAGGAATGCTCGTTTGTTCTGCTGGTAGCTCCGGCATGGCCTCACAGGTTTTGGTATGCGGATCTTGTCCGGATGGCCTCTTGCCAACCGTGGACTCTTCCGTTAAGACCAGACCTTCTGTCACAAGGTCCCTTTTTCCATCAGGATCTGAAATCCTTAAATTTAAAGGTATGGAGATTGAACGCTTGATTCTTGGTCAAAGAGGTTTCTCTGACTCTGTGATTAATACTATGTTACAGGCTCGTAAATCTGTATCTCGAGAGATATATTATAGAGTCTGGAAGACTTATATTTCTTGGTGTCTTTCTCATCATTTTTCTTGGCATTCTTTTAGAATACCGAGAATTTTACAGTTTCTTCAGGATGGTTTAGATAAGGGTTTGTCCGCAAGTTCTTTGAAAGGACAAATCTCTGCTCTTTCAGTTCTTTTTCATAGAAAGATTGCTATTCTTCCTGATATTCATTGTTTTGTACAAGCTTTGGTACGTATAAAACCTGTCATTAAGTCAATTTCTCCTCCTTGGAGTTTGAATTTGGTTCTGGGAGCTCTTCAAGCTTCTCCGTTTGAACCTATGCATTCATTGGACATTAAATTACTTTCTTGGAAAGTTTTGTTCCTTTTGGCCATCTCTTCTGCCAGAAGAGTTTCTGAATTATCTGCTCTTTCTTGTGAGTCTCCTTTTCTGATTTTTCATCAGGATAAGGCGGTGTTGCGAACTTCTTTTGAATTTTTACCTAAAGTTGTGAATTCCAACAACATTAGTAGGGAAATTGTGGTTCCTTCATTATGTCCTAATCCTAAGAATTCTAAAGAGAAATCGTTGCATTCTTTGGATGTTGTTAGAGCTTTGAAATATTATGTTGAAGCTACGAAATCTTTCCGTAAGACTTCTAGTCTATTTGTTATCTTTTCCGGTTCTAGAAAAGGCCAGAAAGCTTCTGCCATTTCTTTGGCATCTTGGTTGAAATCTTTAATTCATCTTGCCTATGTTGAGTCGGGTAAAACTCCGCCTCAGAGAATTACGGCTCATTCTACTAGGTCAGTTTCTACTTCCTGGGCGTTTAGGAATGAAGCTTCGGTTGACCAGATCTGCAAAGCAGCAACTTGGTCCTCTTTGCATACTTTTACTAAATTCTACCATTTTGATGTATTTTCTTCTTCTGAAGCAGTTTTTGGTAGAAAAGTACTTCAGGCAGCGGTTTCAGTTTGAATCTTCTGCTTATGTTTTTCGTTAAACTTTATTTTGGGTGTGGATTATTTTCAGCAGGAATTGGCTGTCTTTATTTTATCCCTCCCTCTCTAGTGACTCTTGTGTGGAAAGATCCACATCTTGGGTAGTCATTATCCCATACGTCACTAGCTCATGGACTCTTGCTAATTACATGAAAGAAAACATAATTTATGTAAGAACTTACCTGATAAATTCATTTCTTTCATATTAGCAAGAGTCCATGAGGCCCGCCCTTTTTTTGTGGTGGTTATGATTTTGTATAAAGCACAATTATTCCAATTCCTTATTTTATATGCTTTCGCACTTTTTTGTCACCCCACTTCTTGGCTATTCGTTAAACTGAATTGTGGGTGTGGTGAGGGGTGTATTTATAGGCATTTTGAGGTTTGGGAAACTTTGCCCCTCCTGGTAGGAATGTATATCCCATACGTCACTAGCTCATGGACTCTTGCTAATATGAAAGAAATGAATTTATCAGGTAAGTTCTTACATAAATTATGTTATTTAGTGTTGGCAATGTGGGGGACGGCCGTTTAGTGGTTAATAGCTTTATTTAGTGTTGGCAATGTGGGGGGACGGCGGTTTAGGAGTTAATAGCTTTATTTAGTGTTGGCGATGTGGGGGGAGGGCGGTTTAGGGGTTAATAGATTTATTTAGTGTTGGCGATGTGGGGGGATGGCAGTTTAGGTCTTAATAGCTTCATTTAGTGTTGGCGATGTGGGGGGACGCCAGTTTAGGGGCTAATAGGTTTCTTTCTAATGACACGGTGAGTCCACAGAATTATCAATTACTGTTGGGAATATCACTCCTGGCCAGCAGGAAGAGGCAAAGAGCACCACAGCAGAGCTGTTAAGTATCACTTCCCTTCCCATAAACCCCAGTCATTCTCTTTGCCTCTAGTGCAAGGAGAAAGTGAAGTAATTAGGTATCCTGATTAAGATTCTTCTAGCAAGATTTTTTAATTTATTTTAAAGACAGGGCAGGATTGCTCTGATCTTCCTTCACAATCTGGGTCTAGCTGTACTCCACATTAGTCTCTTCAGCAGGGCAGTGGTGACTTTAAAGCAGTTAGGAACTTGTGAGGTGGGCCTAGCTGCGTTTTCCTAACATGTTGCTGCCCTGGTATAGAAAGCCTGAGTAAGTTTACTCTGTCTTTCTCTTTACACAGGTCTCTGTGAGGAGTGGCATCCTCTCATACTTTGTGAGTCGTCTGACTGTCGGATGGCTAGAATGCAGGTAAGTGCCATTTGTCTTCTGGGATTAGGAGGCTGGCACTGAAGGGGTTAAGAACCTAGAGGATTTTCTTCGGGACACATAATCCTTCAGGAGAGGGTTTTTATGGCAGTAAGAAGGCACTATATAGCTGTGACATTGAGACTATGGGTTAATATCCTTCAAGACAAGAAGGAGTTAAGAGGGAGAGATTCTTATCCAGGTTTAACAGAGGCTTATGTTTGACTGAATGCCTATGTAGAACTGTATCTCAAATGGTAACTTGTAGGAGAGCACGCTTTTTATGTTAGATGCCATTCCTATGGGAATTGCCATTTTTTCTACTCTCTATTGGGACAGTATTAAAGAGCTGCAGGGGCTTATGTTATTGTTTATTGTTCCTTATTGCCCCGGATGCCCTTCATTGTTGGGGAGTACTTATATTAGTTTGGAGTTAAGCGTGATTCAACACGCTTCTTCCCTGTATGTTGTGGCTCCGCCTCCTCAGTGAAGAGTGGCGCCATTGTTGGGGAGTATTTACACTAGGTTAGGAGTTAAGCGCGATTCAGCGCACTTCTTCCCTGTTGGTTTGTGACTCCGCCTCCTTAGTGAAGAGCGTCACCATTGTTGGGGCTTGTTTTCGTTGGCAGTTGTACACCGCCTCACTCTCCGGAAGCTGAGAGTGGAGTGGCGCCTTTATCCTGCTTGGTCTAATATATAAAAGGAATTTATATATTTCTTTTTTTTATGAAAATTAAACATTCCTTGTTTTTTGTTGACGTTCTGATGAAAGTGACAGTTTTTTTTCTAATCCCTGCCTTATTGTATTATTATTGATTCTTCTCTCTGATATTCATAAAAGTTTATCATGATTTTATGTGAGGCTGATGTTCAGGGTGAAGACCAGAAAGACAACACAGTGGTTAGAGAGACAGTCTTTTGACAAATGCCTGTTCCTATCTACAAATAATTAATACTCTTTAAGAACAATTGTGGTTCTATAAATTCTGTCCATGTCAGTTTTAACGTTTTAAGATTAAAATGTTTGTTTCTGTGCTTTTTGTTAGCAGTTTTGTATAGTACAGTTAGATGTTAACAAGAGGTAATTTTCTATGACATCCAAAATTTAGTTTCTCTTATGTGTCACAGGATGATACTGTTATGGCTATTTCATAGTTTTCTCCCATCCCAAGCATTTATGGTGTCACATGCACTGCCCTGCGGTCCTCATAACCAGTGGAGTGTGTTTGGCTTACAGATTTTCAGCACAGGTATCATCTGCGATACCTGTGGCTTTGTCTGTTTTTTCCCTTACTTACAGGGAAAATGCCAGAGGACATTAAAGTTTCAGATAGTAAGGTTTCTACTCCACTTTCTGCTACCCAGGTTGCTCTCTTTCCCAAGTTTGGGTGAGGTGGATTCGCTGAGAGTTTATGAGGGTGAACTCTCAGATCTGGACAGTATAATCCCTTTTTCTGATGCTGAAGTGATTTCCTTCAGTTGTATGCTAAAAAATACCTTGTGTACTGTTAAAGGAGGTTATGGTTATTTGGACGACATTGATACCCCTGTCGTTGTCAACCTATGAAAGTTTTTTGTGTTTTCTTTCATTTCTTTCATTTCTATGATGTTCCTTCCTATGCGTGTCAATGAGTTCCCTCTTAGCTTAGTGATAGCACACCTAGCTGGGAAACCAAATGTCGAGAGTATGAATCCACCCACAGGTGCCGGAGATCCTTTGTGTTGTGGTTTACTCGGCTGTTCTTGGAATATACAGAGCTTGTGGGCAACTAAAGCCCCTGGTTCTTTTTATAGGAGGTTTAATTGTTCTGTCTGAGCAATGCCTTGCTTTATTAAACTTGTTATACTAGCCACCGGGCATTGTGGCTGATAACTTGGTCAGCTGAGAAGCCTACTTGTGGCTTAGTGGTAAAGTCTAGGCTTTATAGTTCATTTTATTTCCTTTCAAGGATGAGTCCTTTTTTTGGACTTGGTCTGACTGAAGTTTCTTCTGACTTTAAGGGAAGATGTTTCTCCCGTCCGTCAAGAGAGTAGGACTAAAGGAGAGTTTTCCTTTTTCCTCTTTCTGCTGGTCAGTATTTTGGTAGATTACCAATCTTGGTCCAATCTAAGATTTTCCCTTAGTCCAGTCCCAGTCTTGGAATGGGATTCAGGTTTTTACCTCAAATATTTTAGAGTCTGACCTTCAAACAGTATCCCTATCCTATGGATCAAGAGGGCCTGGTTATAATGAACATAGACCTGAAGGATGTGTATGTATTGCCCCCATG
Organism: Bombina bombina; assembly: GCF_027579735.1. NCBI lineage: Eukaryota > Metazoa > Chordata > Amphibia > Anura > Bombinatoridae > Bombina > Bombina bombina. Next base: position 822,091,979 of record NC_069502.1, read on the forward strand.
ATTGGAGATCTTCTCAAGTTTCTGAATCTCATCATCCTAGAAAGTCTTTTGGGTCTGGGATATGGCAATGGTGCCTTCTGGACAATATATGGTTCAGGATTCTCCTTCCTTCGAGCATTCTCTCTTTCAAGACATCTTGCTCTGTTTCCATAGATGGGGCACTCTTGCATGGCCTATTGGTTAGCTCTGATGTCTCTGGAAAGGTTGTGAGTTCTAATCCGGCTCGGTATGTTTGTTTTGTATACGTGGCCCGTCTATATATTTAAAAGAAAAAAAAATTAATCTGGGAAAGAGTTCCCTTGTCCATTCACAAGGGTGATTTTTTTGGAGAATCTTAATAGATTCTCTCTCTTGGAGAAGATTCAATCAGAGGTCATCTAATCTTGGATTTATTCCTTTTTCCTCTCTCTGCTGTCTTCGGTTCGGTCAATAGCAGACCTAATGGTCCAGTTGATAGCTTAATCATTTTGCAAGGGTCAAGATTTTAAATCTAGCTGCAGTTGATTTTCCTTTCACTTGTTTATAATGGTTTATACATACAATGGAGACCTTCAGATCTGTTTCAGAAGATAGATCTAGATCAATCATCAAGTTTTCTTCCATGGTGATATTTCGGAAGTATCTGTCTCAGGGCGCGTGCTTCTGGAGACATTCTTGGGTGATATGATCACAGTCGCTAGCCTACTGGACTGGGAAACAGTCTGGGACTCATTATTCATGGAAATGTCTGTCTTTCTCTTTTACATCTTGGAGTTTAAAGAGAATAGCATTGTTCTGAGGGCTTGACCTCAGTTGTCTTTAACTTGGTACCTGTTGGACTAGGTCGCCTCTGTGGCTTACGTCAGTGGCCGTGCTATTTAAAGCACTGAATTAAACCTACAGTCTCCTTGGAGGAGTGGGCTTGGTTTCCTCCACTCCAGAATCCAGTTAATTTTGCGGTGGATCTTTTTTAATCCAGAGGGACTCTAAGGTCCTTAGTCATAGGATGTGACTTGGATTGTCGGTGAGCGGGAGCTAACGATACAGTGGGGCAAAAAAGTATTTAGTCAGCCACCAATTGTGCAAGTTCTCCCACTTGAGAAGATGAGAGAGGCCTGTAATTTTCATCATAGGTATACCTCAACTATGAGAGACAAAATGTGGAAACAAATCCAGACAATCACATTGTCTGATTTGGAAAGAATTTATTTGCAAATTATGGTGGAAAATAAGTATTTGGTCAATATCAAAAGTTAATCTCAATACTTTGTTATATATCCTTTGTTGGCAATGACAGAGGTCAAACGTTTTCTGTAAGTCTTCACAAGGTTGTCGCACACTGTTGCTGGTATGTTGGCCCATTCCTGCATGCAGATCTCCTCTAGAGCAGTGATGTTTTGGGACTGTCGCTGGGCAACACAGACTTTCAACTCCCTCCAAAGGTTTTCTATGGGGTTGAGATCTGGAGACTGGCTAGGCCACTCCAGGACCTTGAAATGATTCTTACGAAGCCACTCCTTCATTGCCCAGGCGGTGTGTTTCGGATCATTGTCATGCTGAAAGACCCAGCCACGTTTCCTCTTCAATGCCCTTGCTGATGGAAGGAGGTTTGCACTCAAAATCTCACGATACATGGCCCCATTCATTCTTTCATGTACACGGATCAGTCATCCTGTTCCCTTTGCAGAGAAACAGCCCCAAAGCATGATGTTGCCACCCCCATGCTTCACAGTAGGTATGGTGTTCTTTGGTTGCAACTCAGCATTCTCTCCTCCAAACACGACGAGTTGTGTTTCTACCAAACAGTTCTACTTTGGTTTTATCTGACCATATGACATTCTCCCAATCCGCTTCTGGATCATTCAAATGCTCTCTAGCATACTTCAGATGGGCCCGGATATGTACTGGCTTAAGCAGGGGGACACGTCTGGCACTGCAGGATCTGAGTCCCTGGCGGTGTAGCGTGTTACTGATGGAAGCCTTTGTTACGTTGGTCCCAGCTCTCAGCAGGTCATTCACTAGGTCCCCCGTGTGGTTCTGGGATGTTTGCTCACCGTTCTTCTGATCATTTTGACCCCACGGGGTGAGATCTTGCGTGGAGCCCCAGATCGAGGGAGATTATCATCGGTCTTGTATGTCTTCCATTTTCTAATTATTGCTCCCACAGTTGATTTCTTCACACCAAGCTGCTTGCCTATTGCAGATTCAGTCTTCCCAGCCTGGTGCAGGTCTACAATTTTGTTTCTGGTGTCCTTCGACAGCTCTTTGGTCTTCCCCATAGTGGAGTTTGGAGTGTGACTGTTTGAGGTTGTGGACAGGTGTATTTTATACTGATAACAAGTTCAAACAGGTGCCATTAATACAGGTAATGGGTGGAGGACAGATGAGCCTCTTAAAGAAGAAGATACAGGTCTGTGAGAGGCAGAAATCTTGCTTGTTTGTAGGTTACCAAATACTTATTTTCCACCATAATATACAAATAAATTGTTTCCAAATCAGACAATGTGATTGTCTGGATTTGTTTCCACATTTTGTCTCTCATAGTTGAGGTATACCTATTATGAAAATTACAGGCCTCTCTCATCTTCTTAAGTGGGAGAACTTGCACAATTGGTGGCTGACTAAATACTTTTTTGCCCAAGTAGGTGTTTCTATCGTCTCCCAGAGCAACTGGGAATTGAATTCTAAGAGGTCAGTTTTTTCATCCGGGAAGTGGGACTCTCTCCCCGGAGGTGCTCTCTGGGCAAACCCTAACATGGGGGGTTCCTGAAATGAACTTTTAGGGCTTTTCAGCAGATCGCCTTGTTTCCCAGATAAAGTGATCCGCAGACCGTTCTGAAAGATGCTCTGGTGGTGGTTCCTGGGGTTTCAATCTGGCATCCCTATTTCCTCCATTGGCTTCTTTCACAATTTATGCTCGTGTCAAACAGGAGAGAGCATCCGTAATTCTATTAGTTTCTGCGTGGCCTCGCAAGCTTGGGTAGGCAGACCTAATGGAGATATCGTCTGTCTCGCCTTGGTGCTTCTGAGGAAGGACCTGCTCATTCAGGGTCTTTTCCTTCTCCCAAATGTCATTTCTCGGAAGCTGACTGCTTGGAGATTGGAAGCTTAGTTCGGTTTAAGTGGTCTTTGTCACCAGTTTTCTGTCTTGTAGACTGTTTCTTGAATCATTTACCATAGGATATGGTGTAAATGTCTTTATAGTGTGAATCCGTAGGGGCTCTAGGAGTAGAGTCAAGATTCTTAGTATGTTTGTCTTTTCTGCGAGAAGGTCTGGAGTTTCGCCAGTCAGTTCTCTGAAGGGTCAGATTTCTGCATTTCCTTCTTGCTGCATAAGCGTCTGACCGATGTGCCAGATGTAAGATATTTGTCAGGCCTTGGTCGGAATCAGGCCTGTGTTAAGTCTATTGCTCCTCCTGGGAGCCTTATCTTTTGTTCTTTAAATTTTGCAGCAAGCTATGTTTGAGCCTTTGTATTCCATAGATATTAATGGTTATCTTGGATGATTTGCCTCTGCTCGGAGAGTGTCGGAACTCAGCTTTGCAGTATGATTCGCCTTATCTTTCCTTTCATGCCGATGAGGCGGTCCTTTGTACTAAGTTATGGCTAGATTACGAGTCAGACCTGCAATTTCTTTGGCCGATAGTACTTCCTTTAAGGATCCTTTAGATAGGAAGCTTGAATCTTATCTAAGGAAGGCCTATTTATATTCAGGTCATCTTCTCAGACCTGCAATTTCTTTGGCCGATGTTGCGGCTGCATCAACTTTCTGGTTGGAGAATTTAGCGCAACAGGAATTGGATTCTGACTTATCCAGCATTATTCGCTTACTGCAATATGCTAATCATTTTATTTGTGATGCTATTTTTGATATTATCAAAATTGATGTTAGATCCATGTCTTTAGCTATTTTAGCTAGAAGAGCTTTGTGGCTTAAATCCTGGAATGCTGATATGACATCTAAATCTAGATTACTATCTCTTTCTTTCCAATGTAATAATTTATTTGGTTCCCAGTTGGATTCTATTATTTCAACTGTTACTGGGGGAAAGGGAGTTTTTCTGCCTCAGGATAAAAAACCTAAGGGTAAATCTAAGGCTTCTAACCGTTTTCTTTCCTTTCGTCAGTATAAGGAACAAAAACTCAATCCTTCCCCCAAGGAATCTGCCTCCAATTGAAAGCCTTCCTCAAATTGGAATAAATCCAAACCTTTTAGGAAACCAAAGTCAGCCCCAAAATCCGCATGAAGGTGCAGCCCTCATTCCAGCTCAGCTGGTAGGGGGCAGATTATGGTTTTTCAAGGATATTTGGATAAGATCTGTTCAAAATCAATGGATTCAGAGCATTGTCTCTCAAGGGTATCGAATAGGATTCAGAGTAAGACCTCCTGTGAGAAGATTTTTTCTCTCACGTATCCCAGTAAATCCAGTAAAAGCTCAGGCTTTCCTGAAGTGTGTTTCAGACCTGGAGTCTTCAGGGGTAATCATGCCAGTTCCTCTTCTGGAACAAGGTTTGGGTTTTTTATTCAAATCTATTCATTGTCCCAAAGAAGGAAAATTTATTCAGACCAGTTCTGGATCTGAAAATTTTGAATCGTTATGTAAGAGTACCAACTTTCAAGATGGTGACTATAAGGACTATTCTGCCTTTTGTTCAGCAAGGACATTATATGTCCACAATAGACTTGCAGGATGCATATCTTCATATTCCGATTCATCCAGAACATTATCAGTTTCTGAGATTCTCTTTTCTAGACAAGCATTACCAATTTGTTGCTCTTCCATTTGGCCTAGCAACAGCTCCAAGAATCTTTTCAAAGGTTCTGGGTGCCCTACTCTCTGTAATCAGAGAACAGGGTATTGCAGTGTTTCCTTATTTGGATGATATCTTGGTACAAGCTCAGTCTTTACGTTCTGCAGAATCTCACACTAATCAACTAGTGTTGTTTCTTCGGAAACATGGTTGGAGGATCAATTTACCAAAGAGTTTCTTGATTCCTCAGACAAGGGTCACCTTTTTAGGCTTCCAGATAGATTCAGTGTCCATGACTCTGTCTCTAACAGACAAGAGACGCTTAAAATTGGTTGCAGCCTGCCGGCACCTTCAGTCTCAGTCATTCTCTTCAGTGGCTATGTGCATGGAAGTTTTAGGTCTCATGACTGCAGCATCGGACGCGATCCCCTTTGCTCGTTTTCACATGAGACCCCTTCAGCTTTGTATGCTGAATCAATGGTGCAGGGATTATACAAAGATATCAAAATTAATATCATTAAATCCCAATGTACGACACTCTCTGTCATGGTGGATAGATCACCATCGTTTAGTTGAAGGGGCTTCTTTTGTTTGGCCAACCTGGACTGTGATCACAACAGATGTGAGTCTCTCAGGTTGGGGAGCTGTTACGGTACCAACAGTGTACCAAGGGTTAACCCCAGATGAACAATGTCCTGCATAGGAAATCAGCAATTCACAAACCAGCCAGTTTTCAGGTTTAAACAGAATGACATTTATTAAAGGCTAGATGCCTAGTATTTATACAGGTTTGACCCCAGATGGGGGGGTTGAAAGACTCTTGTACATTTAGATAAAAAGGGGAAGACGCCCTTTTATGAAACAGTAGAATTACATTACTTAAATACTTTACTTAGGCAGATAACAACTTAAACACATTTGGCTTGTCTTATCACCTAGCGTCTGCTCTCTGAGGGTGATTAAACAATGGCCTGTTTATTACTTAAATGTAATTATAGCACACAATAGCTGAGGCCAGAAAACCTGTCTTTAGAAATTAGATTCTTAAAGCTAAACACAGTTAACTCTTTCAGTCCTGACAGAAGGGTCTGTCACATAGCTCCCCCCTTGTGGAACACTCCGGCAGACCCGGCTTGACCCTTTTGCGGGTCAACCTGGGGATGACCGGACTAAGGGGTGGTAGGCATGTCAGTTTGCTGGGACAATCCATTTGTATTCCCGTTATGAGAGAGAATTCCTGTCCATACAAACAAGGGTTCAACTTCCTCAGTGCCCAGACTAGGGCTAAACAGTCCTTCAAAATCTCATCAGCTTCTTTACGAGTTTTCTGTACCTGCTCTTTATAGGTATCCACAATCCCTTCATACTGACATAGGGTGCCCTTGAGTTGCTGCACCTCACTATGAGCCAGCGTCAGCTTCTCCTCCAGTGTCACTAAGTTTGTCTTTAATGTTTCATGTTCCACTATCAAGCTGGTGTTTTCTGCAGTCTGTCGGTGCAGCCTGTCTAGCAGAGATTCCTGTTCTAAACGTGCTTTTTCCTCTGCACTCCTCTTCTCTCCTGCTAGCACTGTTACATGATTATTTAACGTGACCATTTCATCCTCTACGTGACTCTTCTCCTTCATCAGCGCATTGTAACGGGACTTCCACGTATCAATAGCGGATAGAGATTTACTGAGCTCAGCGTCCTGGGGCTTAGCAGCAGGGGGGTCAGTCTCTGCTGCACGGATCTGAGCACGGGTAGTCACAGGGTTAACATCAGCGGGACCCATGGGAGCATAGGCAGAAACAAGGGGGACCAAGGTATTTCCAAGGAGAACATCAGCTGGTAAATCCTTCATGACCCCCACATTCACAGGTCTAGCGCCCCCTCCCCAATCCAAATGCACCCTGGCAACAGGCAGGCGGAACACAGTGCCCCCTGCTACCCTCACAGCCACAGTGTCTCCTGTGTGCTGTTTCTCAGACACCAAGTTCTTTCGAAGCAAGGTCATGGTAGCACCAGTATCCCGTAGACCACTGACCTCCTTCCCATTCACTTTAACCAGTTGCCGGTTATTCCGGTGGGCAGCTTGCACAAGGTCTGCCTCATGTAGGATGCTCCAGCATTCTTGCGCCTCTACGTAGCGGGCCGCAGACTGAGGATTACGTGGGATTCCGCCGGCGGGTCTTCTCCAGGACTGCGCTTGGTTCGCTGCGTTTAGGGGACACTCTGGTCTTTTGTGCCCTAGTTGCTTACATCTAAAGCACCGAATCGGTTGTGAGTAGCCCCGCGAATTGAACCGGGCTCTCTGAGGGTAGTTCATGGCCCGAGACCGTGTGGTATAGCGGTGCGCTGGGGGTTGGTAACTGGCAGGTGCTGGGGTGACTGGGGGTCTGTACTCCACTCTGGCAGGGGGCTTAGTGGTAGCAGTGTCCAGTTTGCGGGCATCCGTATACTCATCTGCCAAGCAAGCCGCTTCATGCAGGGTGGAGGGTTTACGGTCCCGAACCCACTCTCGAACTCCTGCGGGTAACTTGTCGAAGCAATGTTCCAACAGGAATAGCTGCAGCACCTCTTCCCCCGATACGGCTTGGCACCCCGCTATCCAGTGAGCTGCTGTGCGGTGCACCTTACATGCCCACTCAAGGTAGGAATCACCAGCTAATTTAACAGTGTCTCTGAACCGCCTCCGGTATGCCTCCGGTGTAACCGCATACCTGGAGAGCAGAGCCTCTTTTACAGTATTATAATCCCCAACTTCCTCATCTGGAATGGCCCGAAAAGCCTCACTGGCCCGGCCGGATAATTTTCCGGATAATATCATGACCCAGTCCTCTGCGGGTACCTTGTGTAGTGCACATTGCCTCTCAAAATCCGCAAGGTACCCATCAATCTCTCCTTCTGTTTCCAGGAAGTTTTTAAAAGCTGCAAAATTTACTTTTCTCTTTTCCACTGGGTTTGCTGCAGCGCCGCTTTGGCGAAGTAGGTTGGCCTCCACAGCTGCTATGACCCGGTCGATAATTTCCGCAGATGGGTTGGGGCCATAATGTGCCAGTCTTATTTTAACCGCCCGATCAAAGCTTGCTTCTGCGGGGGTTCTGTCTGCTATGCTGGGCCCATTGGTTCCTTCTGTCCCTGGTACTCTTTCCATCTTAGTCAGTATTGTAATAATCCCCCTCTTCCTGAGGTTACTGGCTTGTGTAGTTGCTCTTCTGGGCGATAAGGATTCTCCCGTCGCTTGCCACCAATGTTACGGTACCAACAGTGTACCAAGGGTTAACCCCAGATGAACAATGTCCTGCATAGGAAATCAGCAATTCACAAACCAGCCAGTTTTCAGGTTTAAACAGAATGACATTTATTAAAGGCTAGATGCCTAGTATTTATACAGGTTTGACCCCAGATGGGGGGGTTGAAAGACTCTTGTACATTTAGATAAAAAGGGGAAGACGCCCTTTTATGAAACAGTAGAATTACATTACTTAAATACTTTACTTAGGCAGATAACAACTTAAACACATTTGGCTTGTCTTATCACCTAGCGTCTGCTCTCTGAGGGTGATTAAACAATGACCTGTTTATTACTTAAATGTAATTATAGCACACAATAGCTGAGGCCAGAAAACCTGTCTTTAGAAATTAGATTCTTAAAGCTAAACACAGTTAACTCTTTCAGTCCTGACAGAAGGGTCTGTCACAGGAGCTGTTTGGGGATCTCTGACAGCACAAGGGGTTTGGAAATCTCAAGAGGCGAGATTACCAATAAATATTTTAGAACTCCGTGCAATTCTCAGAGCTCTTCAGTTTTGGCCTTTGTTAAAGAGAGAACCGTTCATTTGTTTTCAGACAGACAATATCACAACAGTGGCATATGTCAATCATCAGGGTGGGACTCACAGTCCCCAAGCTATGAAAGAAGTATCTCGAATACTTGTTTGGGCAGAATCCAGCTCCTATCTAATCTCTGCGGTGCATATCCCAGGTGTAGACAATTGGGAAGCGGATTATCTCAGCCGCTAGACTTTACATCCAGGGGAGTGGTCTCTCCATCCAGATGTGTTTTCTTAGATTGTTCATATGTGGGGTCTTCCAGAGATATATCTCATGGCCTCTCATCTAAACAAGAAACTTCCCAGATACCTGTCCAGGTCCAGGGATGTTCAGGTGGAAGCAGTGGATGCGCTGACACTTCCTTGCATTAGCCTTAAAAAGCAGAGTTAAGGGGTCCTAATGCTGCTTTTTAACGCCCGCTGGTATTACGAGTCAGGCAGGAGAGGGTCCACCGCTCACTTTTTTTTATGCGATTTTAGCTTACCGCAAATCCCCTTACGTCAATTGCGTATCCTATCTTTTTAATGGGATTTGCCTAACGCCGGAATTACGATCACCTGAAAAAGTGAGCGGTAGACCCTCTCCTGTCCAGACTCCTACCGCATATAAAAGTCAGTAGTTAAGAGTTTTATGGGCTAACGCCGTAACATAAAGCTCTTAACTAAAGTGATAAAAAGTACACTAACACCCATAAACTACCTATTAACCCCTAAACCGAGGTCCCCCCCCACATCGCAAACACTATAATAAAATTATTTAACCCCTAATCTGCCGACCGGACATCGCCGCAACTTTAATAAATGTATTACCCCTAAACCGCCGCACTCCCGCCTCGCAAAGACTAGTTAAATTTTAATAACCCCTAATCTGCCGTCCCTAACATCGCCGACACCTACCTACATTTATTAACCCCTAATCTGCCGCCCAAAACGTCGCCGCTACTATATTAAATTTATTAACCCCTAAATCTAACCCTAACCCCCCCTAACTTAAATATAATTTAAATAAAACAAAATTAAATTACTACAATTAAATAAATTAATCCTATTTAAAACTAAATACTTACCTATAAAATAATCCCTAAAATAGCTACAGTATAAATAATAATTACATTGTAGCCATCTTAGGGTTTATTTTTATTTTACAGGCAACTTTGTATTTATTTTAACTAGGTAGAATAGTTATTAAATAGTTATTAACTATTTAATAACTACCTAGATAAAATAAGTACAAAAGTACCTGTAAAATAAACCCTAACCTAAGTTACAATTACACCTAACACTACACTATAATTAAACTAATTACCTAATCTACCTACAATTAATTACAATTAAATTAAATAAACTAAATTACTAAAAAACAAACACTAAATTACAGAAAATAAAAAAAGAATTACAAGAATTTTAAACTAATTACACCTAATCTAATCCCCCTAATAAAATAAAAAAGCCCCCCAAAATAATAAAATTCCCTACCCTATACTAAATTACAAATAGCCCTTAAAAGGGCCTTTTGCGGGGCATTGCCCCAAAGTAATCAGCTCTTTCACCTGTAAAAAAAATACAATACCCCCCAACAATAAAACCCACCATCCACACACCCAACCCTACTCTAAAACCCACCCAATCCCCCCTTAAAAAAAAAACTAACACTACCCTCTTGAAGATCACCCTACCTTGAGACGTCTTCACCCAGCCGGGCACAAGTGGTCCTCCAGAGGGTCCGAAGTCTTCATCTTATCCGGCCAGAAGAGGACATCCAGACCGGCAGAAGGCTTCAACCAGGCAGCATCTTCTATCTTCATCCTTCCGGAGCGGGTCCATCTTCAAGACATCCGGCGCAGAGCATTCTCTTCATCCGACGACCGACGACTGAATGACTGGTGCTTTAAGTGACGTCATCCAAGATGGCATCCCTTGAATTCCGATTGGCTGATAGAATCCTATCAGCCAATTGGAATTAAGGTAGGAAAAACCCTATTGGCTGATGCAATCAGCCAATAGGATTGACCTCACATTCTATTGGCTGATTGGAGCAGCCAATAGAAGGCAAGCTCAATCCTATTGGCTGATTGCATCAGCCAATAGGATTTTTCCTACCTTAATTCCTATCAGTCAATCCTATCAGCCAATCGGAATTCAAGGGACGCCATCTTGGATGACGTCACTTAAAGGACCAGTCATTCAGTCTTCGGCAGTCGGATGAAGAGGATGCTCCGCATCGGATGTCTTGAAGATGGACCTGCTCCGCTCCGGAAGGATGAAGATAGAAGATGCCGCCTGGATGAAGCCTTCTGCCGGTCTGGATGTCCTCTTCTGGCCTGGATAGGATGAAGACTTAGGACCCTCTGGAGGACCACTTGTGCCCGGCTGGGTGAAGACGTCTCAAGGTAGGGTGATCTTCAAGGGGGTAGTGTTAGTTTTTTTTAAGGGGGGATTGGGTGGGTTTTAGAGTAGGGTTGGGTGTGTGGGTGGTGGGTTTTAATGTTGGGGGGTATTGTATTTTTTTTTACAGGTGAAAGAGCTGATTACTTTGAGACAATGCCCCGCAAAAGGCCCTTTTAAAGGCTATTTGTAATTTAGTATAGGTTAGGGAATTTTATTATTTTGGGGGGCTTTTTTATTTTATTAGGGGGATTAGATTAGGTGTAATTAGTTTAAAATTCTTGTAATTCTTTTTTTATTTTCTGTAATTTAGTGTTTGTTTTTTAGTAATTTAGTTTATTTAATTTAATTGTAATTAATTGTAGGTAGTTTAGGTAATTAGTTTAATTATAGTGTAGTGTTAGGTGTAATTGTAACTTAGGTTAGGGTTTATTTTACAGGTACTTTTGTACTTATTTTAGCTAGGTAGTTATTAAATAGTTAATAACTATTTAATAACTATTCTACCTAGTTAAAATAAATACAAAGTTGCCTGTAAAATAAAAATAAACCCTAAGATGGCTACAATGTAATTATTATTTATACTGTAGCTATTTTAGGGATTATTTTATAGGTAAGTATTTAGTTTTAAATAGGATTAATTTATTTAATTGTAGTAATTTAATTTCGTTTTATTTAAATTATATTTAAGTTAGGGGGGGTTAGGGTTAGATTTAGGGGTTAATAAATTTAATATAGTAGCGGCGACGTTTTGGGCGGCAGATTAGGGGTTAATAAATGTAGGTAGGTGTCGGCGATGTTAGGGACGGCAGATTAGGGGTTATTAAAATGTATCCTATCCAGGCCAGAAGAGGACTTTTGTATTTATTTTAACTAGGAAGTTATTAAATAGTTAATAACTATTTAATAACTATTGTACCTAGTTAAAATAAATACAAAGTTGCCTGTAAAATAAATATAAATCCTAAGCTAGCTACAATGTAGCTATTAGTTATATTGTAGCTAGCTTAGAGTCTATTTTATAGGTAAGTATTTAGTTTTAAATAGGAATAATTTATTTAATTTTAGTAAATTTATTTAGATGTATTTAAATTATATTTAAGTTAGAGGGGTGTTAGGGTTAGGGTTAGACTTATGTTTAGGGGTTAATAAATTTATTATAGTGGCGGCAGCAGATTAGGGGTTAATAAATTTAATATACTTGCGGCGACATTGGGGGGGGCAGATTAGGGGTTAATAACTATAATGTAGGTGTCGGCGATGTTGGGGGCAGTAGATTAGGGGTTCATAAGTATAATGTAGGTTGCGGTGGTGTCCGGAGCGGCAGATTAGGGGTTAATAAATATAATGCAGGTGTCAGCGATGTCGGAGCGGCGGATTAGGGGTTAATAAGTGTAAGATTAGGGGTGTTTAGACTCGGGGTTCATGTTAGGGTGTTAGGTGCAGACATAAAATTCCTTTCCCCATAGGAAACAATGGGGCTGCGTTAGGAGCTGAACGCTGCTTTTTTGCAGGTGTTTTTTCAGGGTTTTTTTTCCAGCCATCTCAGTTCCATTGTTTCCTATGGGGAAATCATGCACGAGCACGTTTTGTCAGCTTACCGCTACCGTAAACAACGCTGGTATTGAGGTGAGATGTGGAGCTAAATTCTGCTCTACGCTCACCTTTTTGCGGCTAACGTCAGGTTTAAAAAAACCTGTAATACCAGCGTTACTTTAGGTGAGCGGTGAGCTGAAACTGAGCGTTAGCAGCGCACCCCTGTTACCGCAAAACTCGTAATCTCGCCGTTAGTTTCCTTTCTAAAGTTTTGTTTGTTTTGTTTTAAATATTTTATTGAGGTAAAAGATAAAACAGTACATAGTAACCACAAACATAGGCCCTCAACCCGTAAGGGCAATTAGTAGTAATATACACCCCTGGTCATACAATGACCATTACAGCAATATTATAAGGCATAGATGAGAACTTACATTTCAATAACAAGAGGATATAAAGAACTAAGAGCCAAAGGTGATTCTAGTAATGTTATGTTATCTATGTGGTTAGTGTCATAGGGAATGAAATAAGGAATATTATAAAAATAAAACTATGACTAGGTGCTGACTCCTCTTCAATGGTGAGAGTTGGCATTCAAAATGTGTCCCCTAATTAGTGTCAGTAATTAAAACTACATGCCCCACCATCCTGGCCACTGAAAGCAGGGCAGGCAATCATACTATCACATCCAGGGTACACTCTAAAAGTCAGTAACATGATAAAGTATGTTCTCTCCACAGGTATGTAGTGAATAAGTGTATTAGTAACACTTAAATAGTCTCAAATAACCAAATCTTCTAGGCTGGAGCCATTTTATAGTAGTAGAATGAATTATACTAGGAGCATTGTTAAGCACTTTAAGCAAAAGAAGACAGTGTATCATCACACAGGACTCCAGTTACTCTATCATAACTCCCCCACATATTAGACCCAAGTCTGGATTCCCCTGTGTAGATATGACATAATATGAAATAAAATTGGAGCAGAGTCCAACTTGTAACTATAGAATTACTTAATAAAATGAACATAGAGAAAAAGATAACATAACAAGCTTAGGTAGTACTATATGACACTACACATCCATAGATTCTCAATATCCACAGTACTATCACTCCTATAAGTAAAACAAAATATTAAACCGCTGCTTATGAGATCGCTAAGCGAGAGGTTAGGAAATTAAAGTACATGTAGAGCAACCGTCCACTAAATATCATATCAGTTATGAAGGGTGTCTTTTAACAACTCCATCCGATGTAGTAGACTAAGACCCCGCACGTACACCCAACTCATTGGTATTCTATCCTACACCCGCTTTTTGAAAAATACATAAGTCATCTTGAAGGGTGCGAATAAAAATGTCCCTCCAGCATTTCAGTCACAGCTCATATGTATGTTCACATACCGGATCCTGGTAGCAAAAAACATTAGAGTCTCTGACAAATGTACTCCTAGAAATACTGTGGGAACTGTGTCTTCTATATCTTGAGCCAGCTTACTATGTGAGGCTTCATTTTCATTCCATAAGGGGTACGTTAGCCCAGAGACATCATGCTGAACCGGCAACTCCCCGGCATGAAATCTTCTCTCCCCCGTATCCATAGATGTGTCAGACTCAAGAGCATATGACATATATGTCCCCTTAATAACATCCTTTAAACCACATGAATCACTCCAAGCTGAAAGCCTTCCACAGCGAGCTCTATTTACATTGCATGGGGTTAACAGAGGAATATCCCGTGCACAGGGCCTCTGTGTAGCAGGCTGATTTGACCTCTCCTCAGGGGCCGTTTCAATAATACTTGAGACCATACGCTCTGAATCCTTCAGCCCCAAAGCAGATACAGTTTGTTTAGTCTCCGTTAGAGAAGATATAAGCTCAGTTATTAGAATTAATTCAAATCTCTGAAAGCTCAGCTCTAGCGTGGCAGTCACTGTCTCCTCCTAATATTTCACCTCCGCCATTTTAGAAATGTATTCGACATTATCTGATCTCTTCAAATACAGCCCTATATGCCCAGGTGTCTAGAAAAACAATCAGCTCGATATACACACACACACCTCTCTGTGCGGCAGTCTGGTAGTCCAGGAGCAACATATGCAGCAGCTCTTTTTATATATTACAGTTTTACCTTCATGGTCCAGAAACTGGCAGTAGTAAACAGCATTTCCAAAGAACATAGGTCAGGACCCAGTCACAATATCCGCTCATATGAATTCCAATCCGTATGTAGATGATTAACTAGCTTCAGGATATATGAACTATATCATATCAAAGGTATATATTAGAAGAAATAGCTCAAAAAAACTGAACTGAAGGAAGGAGCTTCATAAAGACGCATCCTGCTGCTTCAGAAGCTGGCTCCGTCCCCTCTAAAGTATTTTCTTTCATGTAATTGGCAAGAGTCCATGAGCTAGTGACATATGGGATATACAGCTATTGTTGTTTTATAGACACTAAACGTTACACTTATTATGTTAATATTTAAACAACTAATGAAACTTTAAAAAGTGCATCTACATGTTATTCTCAGGCTAATATTTTCTTTGAATGCATTATTCTATCTAGCATTTGTTTAGTGTTTAATGTCCCTTTAATACAAAGTACACAATGGGGTCGTTATTCTCATAGACGTGGCTGCACCCAAATGTGCCTAATAGTAGACAATTGAGAACTCACAATTTGCCAGCTCACTGCCCTCCAGAATGGGCGAAATAGCCCCTGCTTTTCCAATGCCATATAATAGGTCAGTATAGTCGTCAGCAGTTGTTAGTAAAAACATTTATTAAAAATGATGTAAACCATTAAAAGCAAATAAGAGAGTAACAAATACATCTGAAGGCTAATGGTCTTTTAGTCGTTACACACAGTGTACAGCCCACACAACAGCACTGTCAGAATGTGTACAAAATGG
Source organism: Bombina bombina (assembly GCF_027579735.1). Taxonomy (NCBI): domain Eukaryota; kingdom Metazoa; phylum Chordata; class Amphibia; order Anura; family Bombinatoridae; genus Bombina; species Bombina bombina. The sequence continues at coordinate 822,107,358 of NC_069502.1, forward strand.
GGACCTATCCCTGCAAGCAGCTACATAAGTGCCTGTACACAATACATCTGTATCTAGAAGTCAGCAGGACAGATAATGAGCACCCTGCTATATATAAAATTATTTATTTCTGTCAGATTTCTCCAGAGCTGATCTAGTGAGTAATCCGGCACCTCAGGAAGACATCAAGTTGCTTCAGGATGATGTTGTTCAGCTTATTATAAATATTAAGGTTCATTAGCAAGTCATAAAAACTATACATGTAGTTAAAGGGACAGTGTACACCTATTTTCATATAACTGCATGTAATAGACACTACTATAAAGAAGAATACTGATACTGATCTAAAAATCCAGTATAAAACCTTTTAAAAACTTACTTAAAAGCTCCCAGTTTAGCACTGTTGATGAGATTAGGCTGGGACACTCACTAAAAGCTGCTAGGAAAACAAGAAGAGCAGACCCTTCCCTGCATATGAAAAGACAGAGATAACCAAAACAGGAGCAAGCAGGAGTCTGTAGACATCAGGATACATCTGACACTGTGGGGCTTGGTTAGGAGTCTGAAAATCAGCACAATGTTATTAAGGAATAAGCAAAACTATACATTGTTACAAAAACACTCCCAGATAGGCTATACAAATGGATCATGTACAAAATATTTATGCAATGAAAAATCTAGTGTAAAATGTCCCTTTAAATCCAAACATAGGGTGTCATAATCTCACAGAACATTGTGCCATAGAAGAACACAGACCTTTCTTCTTTTTAAATCTATACACAGTATAAATGATTGTACTTTTCTGTACTGCGAGCTTGACAAATATGTTTAATATACAACACGAATATTTGAAAGCAAATAAAAAAAAAATCTAAAATGAAACATTTTCAAAGTATGAAAATATTTATTATAGACCCAAAGAAAATGTTTGCTATTGATTTTTTTCATGCATTTTTATGCGGAACACAAGATTAATTATATTATTTCAGATTATTTAAAGGTAGGTAAGCACTACATTAATGCAGCACAGGAGAAGCCAGCAGGATGGTAGGTTGTACTTGGCAGCAATTTAGTTTTTTATAGATCACAAGCCAATGCCCACCTTGTATGCTGGGCTAGATTACAAGTGTCATGCTAATTTATTTTTCTGCTTACGTGCTGACTGCGCTGAAAGTAAAAAATTAGGGCGGCTTTGTTAGCGTTCGAAATCCAAGTTAGCGTGTAAGTGAAAGACTTAGGCAAGTAACATCAAGTTGTCGGCTAGCGGCCACACTAACCCCTTCTCTTCAAAGATATCTATGGGGTGTGGTGCAAAAAAATATATTAGTTATCACTTGCACACTAACCCGACACTGCACCAGATCAACCTCGTTAAAGCCGAAGGTGTGCTAGGAATACTTTAAATTCCTATGTTCTTCACTAGTGGAAACTTTTTTGCAAAATATATATCTATACCCATATATCTATATGAATATATACAACAATAAATGTATACAGTACTGTATATACAGATATATAGAGAAATATCTGTTGGGAAAAAAAAAAAATTTTCTAAGTTAAAGGGATAGTAAACCCCAACATTTTCTTTTATGATTCAGATAGAACATACAATTTTAAACAGCTTTCAAATTTAATTCTATTATCATATTTTCTTCATTATCTTGTTATCCATTGCTGAAGGGACAGCATTACACTACTGACAGGAAGCTGAAAACATCTAGTTAGCCAATCACAAGAGACAAATGTATGCAGGCACCAATTAGCAGCAGCTCCCACTAGTGTAGGATATGTGCGTATTCATTTCTTTCATGTAATTAGCAAGAGTCCATGAGCTAGTGACGTATGGGATATACATTCCTACCAGGAGGGGCAAAGTTTCCCAAACCTCAAAATGCCTATAAATACACCCCTCACCACACCCACAATTCAGTTTTACAAACTTTGCCTCCGATGGAGGTGGTGAAGTAAGTTTGTGCTAGATTCTACGTTGATATGCACTCCGCAGCAAGTTGGAGCCCGGTTTTCCTCTCAGCGTGCAGTGAATGTCAGAGGGATGTGAGGAGAGTATTGCCTATTTGAATGCAGTGATCTCCTTCTACGGGGTCTATTTCATAGGTTCTCTGTTATCGGTCGTAGAGATTCATCTCTTACCTCCCTTTTCAGATCGACGATATACTCTTATATATACCATTACCTCTGCTGATTCTCGTTTCAGTACTGGTTTGGCTATCTGCTATATGTAGATGAGTGTCCTGGGGTAAGTAAGTCTTATTTTCTGTGACACTCCAAGCTATGGTTGGGCACTTTTGTTTTTAAAGTTCTAAATATATGTATTCAAACATTTATTTGCCTTGACTCAGAATGTTCAACTTTCCTTATTTTCAGACAGTCAGTTTCATATTTGGGATTATGCATTTTTGATTTAACCATTTTTTCTTACCTTCAAAAATTTGACTCTTCCCGGTGGGCTGTTAGGCTCGCGGGGGCTGAAAATGCTTCATTTTATTGCGTCATTCTTGGCGCGGACTTTTTTGGCGCAAAAATTCTATTTCCGTTTCCGGCGTCATACGTGTCGCCGGAAGTTACGTCATTTTTTGACGTTATTTCGCGCCAAAAAAGTCGGCATTCCGGATGTGGCGTCATTTTGGCGCCAAAAGCATTTAGGCGCCAAATAATGTGGGCGTCTTATTGGCGCGAAAAAATATGGGCGTCGCTTTTGTCTCCACATTATTTAAGTCTCATTTTTTTTATTGCTTCTGGTTGCTAGAAGCTTGTTCTTTGGCATTTTTTCCCATTCCTGAAACTGTCATTTAAGGAATTTGATCAATTTTGCTTTATATATATGTTGTTTTTTCTCTTACATATTGCAAGATGTCTCACGTTGCATCTGAGTCAGAAGATACTACAGGAAAATCGCTGTCAAGTGCTGAATCTACCAAAGCTAAGTGTATCTGCTGTAAACTTTTGGTAGCTATTTCTCCAGCTGTTGTTTGTATTGATTGTCATGACAAACTTGTTAAAGCAGATAATATTTCCTTTAGTAAAGTACCATTGCCTGTTGCAGTTCCTTCAACATCTAAGGTGCAGAATGTTCCTGATAATATAAGAGATTTTGTTTCTGAATCCATAAAGAAGGCTATGTCTGTTATTTCTCCTTCTAGTAAACGTAAAAATTCTTTTAAAACTTCTCTCCCTACAGATGAATTTTTAAATGAACATCATCATTCTGATTCTGATGACTCCTCTGGTTCAGAGGATTCTGTCTCTGAGGTTGATGCTGATAAATCTTCATATTTATTTAAAATGGAATTTATTCGTTCTTTACTTAAAGAAGTACTAATTGCTTTAGAAATAGAGGATTCTGGTCCTCTTGATACTAATTCTAAACGTTTGGATAAGGTATTTAAAGCTCCTGTGGTTATTCCAGAAGTTTTTCCTGTTCCTAATGCTATTTCTGCAGTAATTTCCAAAGAATGGGATAAATTGGGTAATTCATTTACTCCTTCTAAACGTTTTAAGCATTTATATCCTGTGCCGTCTGACAGATTGGAATTTTGGGACAAAATCCCTAAAGTTGATGGGGCTATTTCTACCCTTGCTAAACGTACTACTATTCCTACGTCAGATGGTACTTCGTTTAAGGATCCTTTAGATAGGAAAATTGAGTCCTTTCTAAGAAAAGCTTATCTGTGTTCAGGTAATCTTCTTAGACCTGCTATATCTTTGGCTGATGTTGCTGCAGCTTCAACTTTTTGGTTGGAAACTTTAGCGCAACAAGTAACACATCGTGATTCTCATGATATTATTATTCTTCTTCAGCATGCTAATAATTTTATCTGTGATGCCATTTTTGATATTATCAGAGTTGATGTCAGGTTTATGTCTCTAGCTATTTTAGCTAGAAGAGCTTTATGGCTTAAAACTTGGAATGCTGATATGGCTTCTAAATCAACTTTACTTTCTATTTCTTTCCAGGGTAACAAATTATTTGGTTCTCAGTTGGATTCCATCATTTCAACTGTTACTGGTGGGAAAGGAACTTTTTTACCACAGGATAAAAAATCTAAAGGTAAAAGTAGGGCTAATAATCGTTTTCGTTCCTTTCGTTTCAACAAAGAACAAAAGCCTGATCCTTCATCCTCAGGAGCAGTTTCAGTTTGGAAACCATCTCCAGTCTGGAATAAATCCAAGCCAGCTAGAAAGGCAAAGCCTGCTTCTAAGTCCACATGAAGGTGCGGCCCTCATTCCAGCTCAGCTGGTAGGGGGCAGGTTACGTTTTTTCAAGGAAATTTGGATCAATTCTGTTCACAATCTTTGGATTCAGAACATTGTTTCAGAAGGGTACAGAATTGGTTTCAAGATGAGACCTCCTGCAAAGAGATTTTTTCTTTCCCGTGTCCCAGTAAATCCAGTAAAAGCTCAAGCGTTTCTGAAATGTGTTTCAGATCTAGAGTTGACTGGAGTAATTATGCCAGTTCCAGTTCCGGAACAGGGGATGGGGTTTTATTCAAATCTCTTCATTGTACCAAAGAAGGAGAACTCCTTCAGACCAGTTCTGGATCTAAAAATATTGAATCGTTATGTACGGATACCAACGTTCAAAATGGTAACTGTAAGGACTATCTTGCCTTTTGTTCAGCAAGGGAATTATATGTCCACAATAGATTTACAGGATGCATATCTGCATATTCCGATTCATCCAGATCATTATCAGTTCCTGAGATTCTCTTTTCTGGACAAGCATTACCAGTTTGTGGCTCTGCCGTTTGGCCTAGCTACAGCTCCAAGAATTTTTACAAAGGTTCTCGGTGCCCTTCTGTCTGTAATCAGAGAACAGGGTATTGTGGTATTTCCTTATTTGGACGATATCTTGGTACTTGCTCAGTCTTTACATTTAGCAGAATCTCATACGAATCGACTTGTGTTGTTTCTTCAAGATCATGGTTGGAGGATCAATTTACCAAAAAGTTCTTTGATTCCTCAGACAAGGGTAACCTTTCTGGGTTTCCAGATGGATTCAGTGTCCATGACTCTGTCTTTAACAGACAAGAGACGTCTAAAATTGATTGCAGCTTGTCGAAACCTTCAGTCACAATCATTCCCTTCGGTAGCCTTATGCATGGAAATTCTAGGTCTTATGACTGCTGCATCGGACGCGATCCCCTTTGCTCGTTTTCACATGCGACCTCTTCAGCTCTGTATGCTGAAGCAATGGTGCAAGGATTACACGAAGATATCTCAAACAATATCTTTAAAACCGATTGTTCGACACTCTCTAACATGGTGGACAGATCACCATCGTTTAATTCAGGGGGCTTCTTTTGTGCTTCCGACCTGGACTGTAATTTCAACAGATGCAAGTCTCACGGGTTGGGGAGCTGTGTGGGGATCTCTGACGGCACAAGGAGTTTGGGAATCTCAGGAGGTGAGATTACCGATCAATATTTTGGAACTCCATGCAATTTTCAGAGCTCTTCAGTTTTGGCCTCTTCTGAAGAGAGAATCGTTCATTTGTTTTCAGACAGACAATGTCACAACTGTGGCATACATCAATCATCAAGGAGGGACTCACAGTCCTCTGGCTATGAAAGAAGTATCTCGAATTTTGGTTTGGGCGGAATCCAGCTCCTGTCTAATCTCTGCGGTTCATATCCCAGGTATAGACAATTGGGAAGCGGATTATCTCAGTCGCCAAACGTTGCATCCGGGCGAATGGTCTCTTCACCCAGAGGTATTTCTTCAGATTGTTCAAATGTGGGAACTTCCAGAAATAGATCTGATGGCGTCCCATCTAAACAAGAAACTTCCCAGGTATCTGTCCAGATCCCGGGATCCTCAGGCGGAGGCAGTGGATGCATTATCACTTCCTTGGAAGTATCATCCTGCCTATATCTTTCCGCCTCTAGTTCTTCTTCCAAGAGTAATCTCCAAGATTCTGAAGGAATGCTCGTTTGTTCTGCTGGTAGCTCCGGCATGGCCTCACAGGTTTTGGTATGCGGATCTTGTCCGGATGGCCTCTTGCCAACCGTGGACTCTTCCGTTAAGACCAGACCTTCTGTCACAAGGTCCCTTTTTCCATCAGGATCTGAAATCCTTAAATTTAAAGGTATGGAGATTGAACGCTTGATTCTTGGTCAAAGAGGTTTCTCTGACTCTGTGATTAATACTATGTTACAGGCTCGTAAATCTGTATCTCGAGAGATATATTATAGAGTCTGGAAGACTTATATTTCTTGGTGTCTTTCTCATCATTTTTCTTGGCATTCTTTTAGAATACCGAGAATTTTACAGTTTCTTCAGGATGGTTTAGATAAGGGTTTGTCCGCAAGTTCTTTGAAAGGACAAATCTCTGCTCTTTCTGTTCTTTTTCACAGAAAGATTGCTATTCTTCCTGATATTCATTGTTTTGTACAAGCTTTGGTTCGTATAAAACCTGTCATTAAGTCAATTTCTCCTCCTTGGAGTTTGAATTTGGTTCTGGGAGCTCTTCAAGCTTCTCCGTTTGAACCTATGCATTCATTGGACATTAAATTACTTTCTTGGAAAGTTTTGTTCCTTTTGGCCATCTCTTCTGCCAGAAGAGTTTCTGAATTATCTGCTCTTTCTTGTGAGTCTCCTTTTCTGATTTTTCATCAGGATAAGGCAGTGTTGCGAACTTCTTTTGAATTTTTACCTAAAGTTGTGAATTCCAACAACATTAGTAGAGAAATTGTGGTTCCTTCATTATGTCCTAATCCTAAGAATTCTAAGGAGAAATCGTTGCATTCTTTGGATGTTGTTAGAGCTTTGAAATATTATGTTGAAGCTACGAAATCTTTCCGTAAGACTTCTAGTCTATTTGTTATCTTTTCCGGTTCTAGAAAAGGCCAGAAAGCTTCTGCCATTTCTTTGGCATCTTGGTTGAAATCTTTAATTCATCTTGCCTATGTTGAGTCGGGTAAAACTCCGCCTCAGAGAATTACGGCTCATTCTACTAGGTCAGCTTCTACTTCCTGGGCGTTTAGGAATGAAGCTTCGGTTGACCATATCTGCAAAGCAGCAACTTGGTCCTCTTTGCATACTTTTACTAAATTCTACCATTTTGATGTATTTTCTTCTTCTGAAGCAGTTTTTGGTAGAAAAGTACTTCAGGCAGCGGTTTCAGTTTGAATCTTCTGCTTATGTTTTTCGTTAAACTTTATTTTGGGTGTGGATTATTTTCAGCAGGAATTGGCTGTCTTTATTTTATCCCTCCCTCTCTAGTGACTCTTGTGTGGAAAGATCCACATCTTGTTTAGTCATTATCCCATACGTCACTAGCTCATGGACTCTTGCTAATTACATAAAAGAAAACATAATTTATGTAAGAACTTACCTGATAAATTCATTTCTTTCATATTAGCAAGAGTCCATGAGGCCCGCCCTTTTTTTGTGGTGGTTATGATTTTGTATAAAGCACAATTATTCCAATTCCTTATTTTATATGCTTTCGCACTTTTTTATCACCCCACTTCTTGGCTATTCGTTAAACTGAATTGTGGGTGTGGTGAGGGGTGTATTTATAGGCATTTTGAGGTTTGGGAAACTTTGCCCCTCCTGGTAGGAATGTATATCCCATACGTCACTAGCTCATGGACTCTTGCTAATATGAAAGAAATGAATTTATCAGGTAAGTTCTTACATAAATTATGTTTTTTTAACAAGGGATACTAAGAGAACAAAGCACATTTGAAAATAGAAGTTAAATTAAACGTGTCTTAAAATGACATGCTCTATCTGAATCATGCAAGTTTAATTTTGACTTTAACAACCCTTTAAGAAAAAAAAGGCCTGAGGAAGGGGTGCACTACCCCGAAACGTCACCCAATAAAAAACATTTTGTTAAATCCAGAGAGTGCTGTTTTCTACTGTATATATATGTGTATATATATATATATATATACATACAAAGAGAGAAGCGCTCTACCAGGAACGAACAACAGCGCAGTGGCTTGTTCTATGGCGATTTACCACCCGGAAGCAGCCTCTTTTAGACCAGTGTGCTTTTCACAGAAGAAAACTTTCCTGAAGTATATCAGTCTGATCCTGCCAAGTAAGGTCAGTCCAGCCCCGAAATACCAGGCAATTCTCCTCTGAACAAGGAACATGACAACCCCAGACGATCGTTTCGGCCTCCTATGGGCCTCGTCAGTGAGGTGCAGCCACATTCCTCTAAGCACACTGGGCAAGGAGTCCACGTCTGGTTTCCCCCATCACCCATAGGGAGACTTCCCCAGGGTCATAATAATTTGCATACAAAGAGAGAAGCGCTCTACCAGGAACGAACAACAGCGCAGTGGCTTGTTCTATGGCGATTTACCACCCGGAAGCAGCCTCTTTTATACCAGTGTGCTTTTCACAGAAGAAAACTTTCCTGAAGTATATCAGTCTGATCCTGCCAAGTAAGGTCAGTCCAGCCCCGAAATACCAGGCAATTCTCCTCTGAACAAGGAACATGACAACCCCAGACGATCGTTTCGGCCTCCTATGGGCCTCGTCAGTGAGGTGCAGCCACATTCCTCTAAGCACACTGGGCAAGGAGAATATATATATATATTGAATATTTAGATTTGACTCGCACCACTTCATTTATTATCACTAACTCATTCGAGTGATCTGATTACTAAATAAATATCAGATCAGCACTGTGCTCGGGGGGAAGGAGTTATTTAAATATGATTCTAAAGAGAAAGTTGTGGGGAAATGAATCCTCACTTTAGGTTCCCTTTGTCCGGCACCAGAGTATAGGGTTAAAATTACCAAAAAACTAATGATCTATGCAAAGATTACTTTCAACTCCTTACTAATATATATATACACAGTTTAACTGCTTAGCAAAAAACCTAAACAATAAAATGCATGTCACATATTCAGAACAAATTTCCTTGTGCACATATGATTTATTACAGCCGACTTTCAGAACAAATCATTATAATTATATAACGAACGTGGGCCCACTTGTTGTTTATTCAATTTATACATAAAGTGATATGTCCTTTTTGAATATTGTTTCAGATTTTTCCCAAGTAACTCCTTTGTATCAAATGTTCCAAAGAATATCATTCAGCCTTAAGATTTGTAACAGTTCTTTGTACTTATTGAAAGGGCTGTTCATGTAATATAGTGGTACAAAAATAGGACTTATCACTCTAGGAGTTATAATGTTATTAGTTGTATTTGATAGCATTGTGGGGCATGTGAGTGTTGAGCTTGTCGGTTCCCGTTGCAATTGCTAAGTGTGTAACGCCTCAAGGAATTATGGCTTATGTAGCTTAGCTCCCGCACACCTTGTTAGGCTGTCTGACTTCACTGTTTGCAACTTTTACTAACAAGTATCAAGTTCTTTACCTTGATTGTAGATCTCCGGTTTCACTCCCCTTAGGGAATACTCACATGTCCCCTCCGAATATCACTTTTTTCCAACTCACAGCGAGTGTGTCATACTTTGTACCGCTGTTTTCTTTCAGTCGATTTAGCGTGGTGTTGAGGGCTCAGCTGCAGCTCTGTTTGAATCACTCCCAGCTACGCGCGTTTCACCATTACTGGTTGTATGTTTAGGGCTTCGTCCGGCAAGGTGTGCGGGAGCTAAGCTACATAAGCCATAATTCCTTGAGGTGTTACACACTTAGCAATTGCAACGGGAACCGACAAGCTCAACACTCACATGCGCCACAACGCTATCAAATACAACTAATAACATTATAACTCCTAGAGTGATAAGTCCTATTTTTGTACCACTTTATTACACGAACAGCCCTTTCAATAAGTACAAAGAACTGTTACAAATATTAAGGCTGAATGATATGCTTTGGAACATTTGATACAAAGGAGTTCCTTGGGAAAAATCTGAAACAATATTCAAAAAGGACATATCACTTTATGTATAAATTGAATAAACAACAAGTGGGCCCACGTTCGTTATATAATTATAATGATTTGTTCTGAAAGTTGGCTGTAATAAATCATATGTGCACAAGGAAAATTTTTCTGAATATGTGACATGCATTTTATTGTTTAGGTTTTTTGCTAAGCAGTTAAACTGTGTATATATATATTAGTAAGGAGTTGAAAGTAACCTTTGCATAGATCATTAGTTTTTTGGTAATTTTAACCCTATACTCTGGTGCCGGACAAAGGGAACCTAAAGTGAGGATTCATTTCCCCACAACTTTCTCTTTAGAATCATATATATATATATATATATATATATATATATATATATATATATATATATATATATATATATATATATATATATATATATATACAGGGAGTGCAGAATTATTAGGCAAGTTGTATTTTTGAGGATTAATTTTATTATTGAACAACAACCATGTTCTCAATGAACCCAAAAAACTCATTAATATCAAAGCTGAATATTTTTGGAAGTAGTTTTTAGTTTGTTTTTAGTTTTAGCTATTTTAGGGGGATATCTGTGTGTGCAGGTGACTATTACTGTGCATAATTATTAGGCAACTTAACAAAAAACAAATATATACCCATTTCAATTATTTATTTTTACCAGTGAAACCAATATAACATCTCAACATTCACAAATATACATTTCTGACATTCAAAAACAAAACAAAAACAAATCAGTGACCAATATAGCCACCTTTCTTTGCAAGGACACTCAAAAGCCTGCCATCCATGGATTCTGTCAGTGTTTTGATCTGTTCACCATCAACATTGCGTGCAGCAGCAACCACAGCCTCCCAGACACTGTTCAGAGAGGTGTACTGTTTTCCCTCCTTGTAAATCTCACATTTGATGATGGACCACAGGTTCTCAATGGGGTTCAGATCAGGTGAACAAGGAGGCCATGACATTAGATTTTCTTCTTTTATACCCTTTCTTGCCAGCCACGCTGTGGAGTACTTGGACGCGTGTGATGGAGCATTGTCCTGCATGAAAATCATGTTTTTCTTGAAGGATGCAGACTTCTTCCTGTACCACTGCTTGAAGAAGGTGTCTTCCAGAAACTGGCAGTAGGACTGGGAGTTGAGCTTGACTCCATCCTCAACCCGAAAAGGCCCCACAAGCTCATCTTTGATGATACCAGCCCAAACCAGTACTCCACCTCCACCTTGCTGGCGTCTGAGTCGGACTGGAGCTCTCTGCCCTTTACCAATCCAGCCACGGGCCCATCCATCTGGCCCATCAAGACTCACTCTCATTTCATCAGTCCATAAAACCTTAGAAAAATCAGTCTTGAGATATTTCTTGGCCCAGTCTTGACGTTTCAGCTTGTGTGTCTTGTTCAGTGGTGGTCGTCTTTCAGCCTTTCTTACCTTGGCCATGTCTCTGAGTATTGCACACCTTGTGCTTTTGGGCACTCCAGTGATGTTGCAGCTCTGAAATATGGCCAAACTGGTGGCAAGTGGCATCTTGGCAGCTGCACGCTTGACTTTTCTCAGTTCATGGGCAGTTATTTTGCGCCTTGGTTTTTCCACACGCTTCTTGTGACCCTGTTGACTATTTTGAATGAAACGCTTGATTGTTCGATGATCACGCTTCAGAAGCTTTGCAATTTTAAGAGTGCTGCATCCATCTGCAAGATATCTCACTATTTTTGACTTTTCTGAGCCTGTCAAGTCCTTCTTTTGACCCATTTTGCCAAAGGAAAGGAAGTTGCCTAATAATTATGCACACCTGATATAGGGTGTTGATGTCATTAGACCACACCCCTTCTCATTACAGAGATGCACATCACCTAATATGCTTAATTGGTAGTAGGCTTTCGAGCCTATACAGCTTGGAGTAAGACAACATGCATAAAGAGGATGATGTGGTCAAAATACTCATTTGCCTAATAATTCTGCACTCCCTGTATATATATATATTTCTTTCATGTAATTGGCAAGAGTCCATGAGCTAGTGACATATGGGATATACAATCCTACCAGGAGGGGCAAAGTTTCCCAAACCTCAAAATGCCTATAAATACACCCCTCACCACACCCACAATTCAGTTTTACAAACTTTGCCTCCTTTGGAGGTGGTGAAGTAAGTTTGTGCTAAGATTTCTACGTTGATATGCGCTTCTCCGCATTGTTGAAGCCCGATTCCTCTGAGTACAGCGAATGTCAGAGGGACGTGAAGGGAGTATCACTTATTGAATCGATGATTTCCCTAACGGGGGTCTATTTCATGGGTTCTCTGTTATCGGTCGTAGAGATTCATCTAGTACCTCCCTTTTCAGATCAACGATATACTCTCAATTTACCATTACCTCTACTGATAACTGTTTCTGTACTGGTTTGGCTATCTGCTATATGTGGATGGGTGTCTTTTGGTAAGTATGCTTTTTATTACTTAAGACACCTCAGCTATGGTTTGGCACTTTATGCATTCATATAAAGTTCTAAATATATGTATTGTACTTATATTTGCCATGAGTCAGGTTCATGTATTTCCTTCTGCAGACTGTCAGTTTCATATTTGGGTAATATAAACATCTTTTATAGAAAAAAAATTCTTACCTGGGGTTTAGTCTTTTTTCAATTGACTACTTCTTGCAAATTGCGGGTAGCATTAGGCCTGCGGGTGCGTCAAATGCTAAACTTTATTGCGTCATTCTTGGCGCGAAAATATTTTTGGCGCGGAAAAATACGTCTATGACGCAACTTCGTCATTTCCGGCGTCATACTTGACGCTGAGACCTTTCACACGGTTGCGTCATTAGTGACGCGAGTGTGTCATTTCCGGTTATTTTTGGCGCCAAAAAGTTTACGTTACGTTGTGCGTCATACTTGGCGCCAAACTTTTTCATTATTTCAATACCCCATTGATGTTTGCCTCTTGATTTTTTTCTCTATCAGAGGCCTATGCTATTTGCTTTTTTTCCCATTCCTGAAACTGTCATATAAGGAAATATATAATTTTGCTTTTTATGTTGTTTTTTCTCTTACATTTTGCAAGATGTCTTTATCTGATCCTGCCTCAGAAGTTTCTGCTGGAACATTGCTGCCTGACATCGGTCCTACCAAAGCTATGTGCATTTGCTGTAAAATTGTTGAAATTATTTCACCGAATGTCATTTGTAATATTCGTCATGATAAACTTTTACATGCAGTTAGTGTATCCATCAGTAATAGCACATTGCCAGTTGTAGTTCTTTCAACTTCTAATGTGCATGATATACCTGTAAATTTTAAAGAATTTGTTTCTGATTCTATTTTGAAGGTTTTGTCTGCATTTCCACCTTCTAATAAACGTAAAGGTCTTTTAAAACTTCTCATTTAGTTGATGAAATTTCAAATGACCAACAACATAATTTATCCTCTTTTGATGAGGATCTATCTGATACAGAAGATCCTTCCTCAGACATTGACACTGACAAATCTACTTATTTATTTAAAATAGAGTATATGTGTTCTTTATTTAAAGAAGTGTTAATTATTTTGGATATTGAGGTAACCAGTCCTATTGACGTTCAGTCTAATAAACGTTTAAATGCTGTTTTTAAACCTCCTGTGGTTTCTCCAGGGTTTTTTTCCTATTCCTGAGGCTATTTCTGATATGATTTCTAGGGAAAGGAATAAGCCAGGTACTTCTTTTATTCCTTCTTCAAGGTTTAAAAAATCGTATCCTTTACCAGAAAAATCTATAGAGTTTTGGGAAAAAATCCCCAAAGTTGATGGGGCTATTTCTACTCTTGCTAAACGTACCACTATTCCTATGGAAGATAGTACTTCCTTTTAAGGATCCTTTAGATAGGAAGCTTGAATCTTATCTAAGGAAGGCCTATTTATATTCAGGTTATCTTCTCAGACCTGCAATTTCTTTGGCTGATGTTGCGGCTGCATCAACCTTCTGGTTGGAGATTTTAGAGCAACAGGAATTGGATTCTGACTTATCTAGCATTATTCGCCTATTGCAATATGCTAATCATTTTATTGTGATGCAATTTTTGATATTATCAAAATTGATGTTAGATCCATGTCTTTAGCTATTGTAGCTAGAAGAGCTTTGTGGCTTAAATCTTGGAATGCTGATATGACATCTAAATCTAGATTACTATCTCTTTCTTTCCAAGGTAATAATTTATTTGATTCTCAGTTGGATTCTATTATTTCAACTGTCACTGGGGGAAGGAAGTTTTTCTGCCTCAGGATTAAAAACCTAAGGGTAAATCTAAGGCTTCTAACCATTTTTGTTCCTTTCGTCAGAATAAGTAACAAAAACTAAATCTTCTCCCCAAGGAGTCTGCTTCCAATTGGAAGCCTTCCTCAAATTGGAATAAATCCAAGCCATTTAGGAAACCAAAGTCAGCCCCTAAGTCCGCATGAAGGTGCGGCCCTCATTCCAGCTCAGCTGGTAGGGGCAGATTAAGGTTTTTCAAAGATATTTGGATAAAATCTGTCCAAAATCACTGGATTCAGAGCATTGTCTCTCAAGGGTATCGAATAGGATTCAGAGTAAGGCCTCCTGTGAGAAGATTTTTTCTCTCACATATACCAGTAAATCCAGTAAAAGCTCATGCTTTCCTGAAGTGTGTTTCAGACCTGGAGTCTTCAGGGGTAATCATGCCAGTTCCTCCTCAGGAACAAGGTTTGGGGTTTTATTCAAATCTTTTCATTGTACCAAAGAAGGAAAATTTATTCAGACCAGTTCTGGATCTGAAAATTTTTGAATCGTTATGTAAGAGTACCAACTTTCAAGATGGTGACTATAAGGACTATTCTGCCTTTTGTTCAGCAAGGACATTATATGTCCACAATAGACTTGCAGGATGCATACCTTCATATTCTGATTCATCCAGAACATTATCAGTTTCTGAGATTCTCTTTTCTAAACAAGCATTACCAATTTGTTGCTCTTCATTTGGCCTAGCAACAGCTCCAAGAATCTTTTCAAAGGTTCTGGGTGCCCTACTATCTGTAATTAGAGAACAGGGTATTGAGGTGTTTCCTTATTTGGATGATATCTTGGTACTAGCTCAGTCTTTGCATACTGCAGAATCTCACACGAATCAACTAGTGTTGTTTCTTTGGAAACATGGTTGGAGGATCAATTTACCAAAAGTTTCTTGATTCCTCAGACAAGGGTCACCTTTTTAGGCTTCCAGATAGATTCAGTGTCCATGACTCTGTCTCTAACAGACAAGAGACGTTTAAAATTGGTTACAGCATGCCGGCACCTTCAGTCTCAGTCATTCCCTTCAGTGGCTATGTGCATGGAAGTTTTAGGTCTCATGACTGCAGCATCGGGCGCGATCCCCTTTGCTCATTTTCACATGAGACCTCTAAAGCTTTCTATGCTGAATCAATGTGCGACACTCTCTTACATGGTGGATAGATCACCATCATTTAGTTCTTTTGTTCGGCCAACCTGGACGGTGATCACAACAGATGCAAGTCTTTCAGGTTGGGGAGCTGTTTGGGGATCTCTGACAGCACAAGGGGTTTGGAAATCTCAAGAGGCGAGATTACCAATAAATATTTTAGATCTCCTTGCAATTCTCAGAGATCTTCAGTTTTGGCCTCTGCTAAAGAGAGAACCGTTCATTTCTTTTCAGACAGACAATATCACAACAGTGGAATATGTCAATCATCAGGGTGGGACTCACAGTCCCCAAGCTATGAAAAAAGTATCTTGGATACTTGTTTGGGCGGAATCCAGCTCTTGTCTAATCTCTGCGGTGCTTATCTCAGGTGTAGACAATTGGGAGGCGGATTATCTCAGCCGCCAGACTTTAGATCCAGAGGGGTGGTCTCTCCATCCGGATGTGTTTTCTTATATTATTCAGTTGTGGGTAGTGATGTCGCGAACTTAAAAATTTTGGTTCGTGAACGGCGGACTCGAACTTCCGGTATTGTTCACAAACCGGCGAACCGCCATTGACTTCAATAGGCAGGCGAACTTTAAAACCTACAAGGACTCTTTCTGGCCACAATAGTGATGGAAAAGTTGTTTCAAGGGGACTAACACCGGGACTGTGGCATGCTGGAGGGGGATCCATGTCAAAACTCCCATGGAAAATTACATAGTTGATGCAGAGACTGCTTTTAACCCATAAAGGGCCTAAATCACCTAACATTCCCAAATTGTTTGCAATAACATGCTTTAAAACATCAGTTATGATCTCGTATCTATCAGGTAGTGTAATTGTTACGGCTGC
The DNA here is from genome assembly GCF_027579735.1 of Bombina bombina. Classification (NCBI taxonomy): domain Eukaryota; kingdom Metazoa; phylum Chordata; class Amphibia; order Anura; family Bombinatoridae; genus Bombina; species Bombina bombina. The sequence goes on from NC_069502.1 coordinate 822,123,478, forward strand.
TTCACAGTGACAGAGCAAACTCCAAGTGTAACGCACCGCAAACAACCGCAAACAGTCCATTTGCACAACCACGAGATAGATAGATTTGATAGATACATAGATTACATAGCTCAATCAATGCAATATACATATGATCGATACAAATTACATAGATCAATAGATGCAATATACATTTGATAGATACGAATTACATCGATTAATAGATGCAATATCCATTTGATAGATACAAATGTTATCGATCCAAAGATGCAATATACATTTGATAGATACAAATTACATCAACCAAAAGATGTAATATACATTCTATAGATACGAATTACATCGATCAATAGATGCAATATACATTTGATAGATACGTTTGATAGTTCGATTGATTTTATAGATAAATAGATAGATTTGAAATATATATAATTTCCCTGACAGAGTATAACAATAAGACATGCGGTCTGTGACCCGTGGTGTGTTAAGTAGTACTATTTTTAGCAGTTTACTACAACCTGTTACTCCCCCTATCGGGGGAGGTCTATATGGCCTTCATTTTTGGAACCGGGAGATGGAAGAAGATGATTGGTCTGTCCTCCTACTTCAAATTTGTCAAAAACACAAGTGGCTGTCTCAAAACAGTCCGGACACAAGATAGATAGATAAGATAGATAGATATACATAGATTGATAGTTAGATAGAATCGATAGAAGAGAAATAGATAGATTTGTTCGATATATAATTACCCTGACAAAGTATAATAATTAAACATGCGGTCTGGGATCCATGGTAACTAGGTTGTGTTAAGTAGTACTATTCTTAGCACTTTCAGCCCTTTAACTCCTCCTATCAGTGGAAGTCTATATGGCGTGTATGATTACCCTGACAAAGTATAACAACAAGACACGCGGTCTGGGACCCATGGTAATTAGGTTGTGTTAAGTAAAACTTTTCTTAGCACTTTAATCCCTCTTACTCCCCCTTTCGGTGGAGTTCTATATGGCCTGCATGATTACCCTGACAAAGTATAACAACAAAACATCTGGTCTGGGACCCATGGTAACTAGGTTGTGTTAAGTAGTACTATTCTTAGAACTGTAATCCCTGTTACTCCCCCTATCAAGGGAGGTCTATATGGCCTGCACGATTACCCTGACAAAGTATAATAACAAAACATGCGGTCATGGACCCATGGTAACTAGGTTGTGTTAAGTAGTACTATTCTTAGCACTTTAATCCCTGTTACTCCCCCTATCGGGGGCAGTCTATATGGCCTGGCTGATTATCCTGGCAAAATCTAATAACAAGACATGCAGTCTGGGAACCACTGTTAATGTTAACTAGGTTGTGTTGTTGTACTATTCTTTGCACTTTAATCCCTGTTACTTCCCCTATCAAGGGAGGTCTATATGGCCTGCATGATTACCCTGACAAAGTATAACAACAAAACATGCAGTCTGGGACCCATGGTGGTACTGGTATAACTAGGTTTTCTTAAGTATTACTATTCTTCGCAGTTTAATCCCTGTGATTGGTCTGTCCTCCTACTTCAAATTTGTCCAAAACACAAGTGGCTGTCTCAAAACAGTCTGGACAGAAGATATATAGATAGGATAGATAGATATACATAGATTGATAGTTAGATAGAATCGATAGAAGAGAAATAGATAGATTTGTTCGATATATAATTACCCTGACAAAGTATAATAATTAAACATGCGGTCTGGGATCCATGGTAACTAGGTTGTGTTAAGTAGTACTATTCTTAGCACTTTCAGCCCTTTAACTCCTCCTATCAGTGGAAGTCTATATGGCGTGTATGATTACCCTGACAAAGTATAACAACAAGACACGCGGTCTGGGACCCATGGTAATTAGGTTGTGTTAAGTAAAACTTTTCTTAGCACTTTAATCCCTCTTACTCCCCCTTTCGGTGGAGTTCTATATGGCCTGCATGATTACCCTGACAAAGTATAACAACAAAACATCTGGTCTGGGACCCATGGTAACTAGGTTGTGTTAAGTAGTACTATTCTTAGAACTGTAATCCCTGTTACTCCCCCTATCAAGGGAGGTCTATATGGCCTGCACGATTACCCTGACAAAGTATAATAACAAAACATGCGGTCATGGACCCATGGTAACTAGGTTGTGTTAAGTAGTACTATTCTTAGCACTTTAATCCCTGTTACTCCCCCTATCGGGGGCAGTCTATATGGCCTGGCTGATTATCCTGGCAAAATCTAATAACAAGACATGCAGTCTGGGAACCACTGTTAATGTTAATGTGATTGGTCTGTCCTCCTACTTCAAATTTGTTCAAAACACAAGTGGCTGTCTCAAAACAGTACGGACAGAAGATAGATAGATAGATAGATAGATAGATATACATAGATTGATAGTTAGATAGAATCGTTTGAAGAGAAATAGATAGATTTGTTAGATATATAATTACCCTGACAAAGTATAATAATTAAACATGCGGTCTGGGACCCATGGTAACTAGCTTGTGTTAAGTAATACTATTCTTAGCACTTTAATCCCTGTAACTCCCCCTATCGGGGGAGGTCTATATGGCCTGCATGATTACCCTTACAAAGTATAACAACAAGACACGCGGTGTGGGACCCATGGTAACTAGCTTGTGTTAATTAGTACTTTTCTTAGCACTTTAATCCCTGTTACCCCCCCTATCGGGGGAGATCTATATGGCCTGCCTGATTACCCTGACAAAATATAATAATAAGAAGAAACAGTTCAAAAATCCAGCACCTCAATCCTTGATAGGGTGCATACTGCAATAGGATTACTGCAAAAATCCTCAAAGTAAAGTAGAACAGAAGTAGCAGACGCACCACAAGATCCTTATTCAGAGGTTATCTTTATTGTCACATACTGGGAGCCAGGAAAACAGAACAACGTTTCGGGCTATAAACCCTTATTCATGTTCATAACTTGTACATCACACTTAATCACCTTAAACACCTACAACCAGGTAAAACCACACCTTTTTAATTTAACCATTTACAAGGCAAAAAGAAGGCCTGTCATAGTGACCTCTAGTGGTTTACACCTAAAAAAACATGTGGTTTGCCACATTTATTTAAAAACATTTTTTTGTAGAAAAAATACAAAGTTAAAAAACTTTTTACAGATGTCATAGCAAGATGTTATACACAGAATTCAAAAAGACAGAGAAACAAAGATTATCACATAACTCTTAATATTATTTCCTCTCTTAAAGGAACACACTCAAATCCAATTCTCTATTCATTCCATTGGGAGCTAATGTATTTAATTTATTTATCCAGAAAGCCTCACGTTTTTGTAAAAGTAGTTCTCTATTGCCACCTCGCCTAGGGCTTTGTACAAAATCTATTATTTGAAAGCGCAGTTGTGCGATCGTGTGGTTGCAGCTCAGAAAATGATAAGCTACTGGTGCATTTAAATTATTAGTTCTAATATTGGATTTATGCTGTATGATTCTATCTCTGACCCGCTGGGTCGTCTCGCCAATATAAATTAACCCACACGGACACTTAATTATGTATATTACAAAGTTTGCATTGCAATTAAAATAGCCCCTAATCCTGAATTTCTGACCCGTTTGGGGATGTATAAAAAGATCTCCTTTTATCATGTTGTTACAATTTGAACAATTAAGGCAAGGGAAGCAACCATTATTTTCTGATGTAATAAAACCTTGTTTTGATTTCTTATTAGACCCAACATCTGCTTTGATTAATTTATCCCTAAAACTAGGTAATCTAGTGTATGCTGGCATAGGAGGCTGTTGAAATGCTGAAACCTCTGGATTGCATTCCTTGAGGACATGCCAATGTTTACGAACTATTTTTTGTATTGCTGCACTGTTAGCACTATATTCTGAAACAAAAACCAATCTATTAGGGTCCTTTTTCTTTTGGACATCTGTCATATTGACCCTATTCTTTGGTGTCTGTAAAACTTTTGTCAAAATTGTCTGTATCATATCATAAGGATACCCACGCTCAATAAATCTTAGACCCATTTCTTCTAACCTTTGCAGGGCCAGTTTTTCATCCTTAACAATACGTTTAACCCTAAGCATTTGACTGTATGGTAATGACTGAATTAGGGAAGGGGCATGGGCACTAGAGAAGTGTAGAAGGCTATTCCTGTCTGTTTTTTTCCTATACAAGTCTGTTTTTAACAGGGAACCATCCTTATAAACTTTAGTATCCAAAAAATTTATTGATTCTTCACTCCAGGATAGGGTAAACTTGATACATCTAGAAGCCATATTGAGATCTGCAACAAACTGCTGCAGGGAGCCAACGTCACCCCACCAAATGCAAAATATGTCATCTATGTAGCGCCACCAGGTGGCGCCACATAGATGAAATAAACTGTTCTCATAGACAAACTTTTCCTCGAATATACTCATAAAAATATTGGCATAAGTAGGGGCAACGTTGGACCCCATAGCAGTACCCTGCTTTTTTACAAAATAAGAGTCTTCAAACAAGAAGTAATTACAGTATAACACAATCTCCATCAGTTCAGTAATAAATTGTTGCTGCATAACTGTAAATTTATTACTTCTAGCCATAATCACCCTGATAGAATCTAACCCACTAGTGTGGGGTATAGCAGTGTACAGACTCACAATATCCAGACTATACAAAATACATTTATCCATCTTGCCTGGCAAGTTCTCAATTTTAGATAGAAAATCATCTGTATCTTTAATATATGACATTGCTTGTGACACAAAAGGTCTCAAAAGCTTATCCAGGTAGATGGATATATTTGTGCAGATAGAATCAGTGCCAGCTACAATGGGGCGTCCTGGTGGGGCCCCAAGATTTTTATGAACTTTAGGGAGAGTGTATAGTACTGGAACAATATATTCATTTTTAATGAGAAATTTCTTTGTTTCACTGTCAATCAAACCATTCAAGTAGGCTCGCTCAACACATTTTTTTATATCACACTGGATCTTGGAAGAGGGATCATATGTTAGAGGCATATAAACATCAGTTTTAGCCAGCTGACCTTTTATTTCATTCACATAATAATCCCTCTCCATGATCACAGTGGCTCCGCCTTTATCAGCCTGTTTGCAAATTAACCCCTTGTTACCAACCAGTGTTTTTAAAGCCACACTGTCTTTTTTAGACATGTTAGATGTAAATCTTTTCTTAAGTTGATTTTTCTTTAAAGCATCTGTGACAGACCCTTCTGTCAGAACTGAAAGAGTTAACTTTGTTCAGCTTTAAGAAGCTATTTTCTAAATACAAGGTTGCTGGCATCAGCTATTGTGTGCTGTAATTAAGTTTAGTGATAAACATTCCCATTGTTTAATCACCTCCAGAGTCAGACTGTTGGTGATAAGGATTGTTTTCTTGTGTCTAAATTGGTTATCTGCTTAAGTATTGTGATTCTATTGTGGCATGTCAAAGGGCGTTTTCCCTCTATTTAATGTACAATATTCTTTCAACCCCCCATCTGGGGTCAGACCTGCATAAATACTGGGCATACAGCCTTCAATAAATGGCATTCTGTTTTAACCTTCAATGTGGAGCCTGGTCTCATGTTTAAGGGGGGAATTAGATGGGTTGTGAGTTGCTGATCTCACATTCAGGGCATCTTCCATCTGGTATTAACCCTTGGTATCCTGTTGGTACCGTAACAATTGGTGGCAAGCGACGGGAGGATCCTTATCGCCCAGAAGAGCAACTACACAAGCCAGTAACCTCAGGAAGAGGGGGATTATTACAATACTGACTAAGATGGAAAGAGTACCAGGGACAGAAGGAACCAATGGGCCCAGCATATCAGACAGAACCCCTGAAGAAGCAAGCTTTGATCGGGGCGGTTAAAATAAGACTGGCACATTATGGCCCCAACCCATATGCGGAAATTATCGACCGGGTCATAGCAGCTGTGGAGGCCAACCTACTTCGCCAAAGCGGCGCTGCAGCAGCCCAAGTCACAGCAACCCCAGTGGAAAAGGGAAAAGTAAATTTTGCAGCTTTTAAAAACTTCCTGGAAACAGAAGGAGAGATTGATGGGTACCTTGCGGATTTTGAGAGGCAATGTGCACTACACAAGGTACCCACAGAGGACTGGGTCACGATATTATCCGGAAAATTATCCGGCCGGGCCAGTGAGGCTTTTCGGGCCATTCCAGATGAGGAAGTCGGGGATTATAATACTGTGAAAGAGGCTCTGCTCTCCAGGTATGCGGTTACACTGGAGGCATACCGGAGGCGGTTCAGAGACACTGTTAAATTAGCTGGTGATTCCTACGTTGAGTGGGCATGTAAGGTGCACCGCACAGCATCTCACTGGATAGCAGGGTGCCAAGCCGTATCTGGGGAAGAGGTGCTGCAGCTATTCCTGTTGGAACATTGCTTTGACAAGTTATCAGCAGGAGTTAGAGAGTGGGTTCGGGACCGTAAACCCTCCACCCTGCATGAAGCTGCTCACTTGGCAGATGAGTATACGGATGCCCGCAAACTGGACACTGCTACCACTAAGCCCCCTGCCAGAGTGGAGTACAGACCCCCAGTCACCCCAGCAGCTGCCAGTTACCAACCCCCGGCGCACCGCTATACCACATGGCCTCTGGCCACGAACTACCCTCAGAGAGCCCGGTTCAATTCGCGGCGCTACTCACAACCTATTCGGTGCTTTGGATGTAAGCAACTAGGGCACAAAAGACCAGAGTGTCCCCTAAACGCAGTGAACCAAGCACAGTCCTGGAGAAGACCCGCCGGCAGAATCCCACGTAACCCTCAGCCTGCGGCCCACTACGTAGAAGAGCAAGAATGCTGGGGCATCCTACATGAAGCAGACCCCGTGCAAGCTGCCCACCGGAATAACCGGCAACTGGTTAAAGTGAATGGGAAGGAGGTCAGTGGTCTACGGGATACTGGTGCTACTATGACCTTGCTTCAAAAGAATTTGGTGTCTGAGAAACAGCACACTGGAGACACTGTGGCTGTGAGGGTAGCAGGGGGCGCTGTGTTCCACCTACCTGTTGCCCAGGTACATTTGGATTGGGGAGGGGGCGCTAGACCTGTGAATGTGGGGCTCAAGAAGGACTTACCTGCTGATGTTCTCCTTGGAAATAACTTGGCCCCCCTTGTTTCTGCCTATGCTCCCATGGGTCCCACCGATGTTAACCCTGTGCCTACCCGTGCCCAGATCCGTGCCGCAGAGACTGACCCACCTGCTGCTAAGCCCCAGGACGCTGAGCTCAGTAAATCTCTATCCGCTATTGATACGCGGAAGTCCCGTTACAATGCGCTGATGAAAGAGAAGAGGGGCGCAGAGGAAAAAGCACGTTTAGAACGGGAATCTCTGCTAGACAAGCTGCACCGACAGACTGCAGAAAACACCAGCTTGAGAGTGGAACATGAAACATTAAAGACAAACTTAGTGACACTGGAGGAGAAGCTGACGCTGGCTCATAGTGAGGTGCAGCAACTCAAGGGCACCCTATGTCAGTATGAAGGGATTGTGGATACCTATAAAGAGCAGGTACAAAAACCACGTAAAGAAGCCGATGATATTTTGAAGGACTGTTTAGCCCTAGTCTGGGCACTGAGGAAATTGAACCCTTATTTATACGGGCAGGAATTCTCTCTCATAACGGGAATACAGATGGATTGTCCCAGCAAACTGACATGCCTACCACCTCCTAGTCCGGTCATCCCCAGGTTGACCCGCCAAAGGGTCAAGCTGGGTCTGCCGGAGTGTTCCACAAGGGGGGAGCTATGTGACAGATCCTTCTGTCAGAACTGAAAGAGTTAACTTTGTTCAGCTTTAAGAAGCTATTTTCTAAATACAAGGTTGCTGGCATCAGCTATTGTGTGCTGTAATTAAGTTTAGTGATAAACATTCCCATTGTTTAATCACCTCCAGAGTCAGACTGTTGGTGATAAGGATTGTTTTCTTGTGTCTAAATTGGTTATCTGCTTAAGTATTGTGATTCTATTGTGGCATGTCAAAGGGCGTTTTCCCTCTATTTAATGTACAATATTCTTTCAACCCCCCATCTGGGGTCAGACCTGCATAAATACTGGGCATACAGCCTTCAATAAATGGCATTCTGTTTTAACCTTCAATGTGGAGCCTGGTCTCATGTTTGAGGGGGGAATTAGATGGGTTGTGAGTTGCTGATCTCACATTCAGGGCATCTTCCATCTGGTATTAACCCTTGGTATCCTGTTGGTACCATAACAGCATCTAAATCACGTTTGACTAATTTCATGTATACATCAATGCTTGGGTCATATGCTGCTGGAACAAAAACACTTTTATTTTTCAATCCAAGATTCTTAATGGTTAACACATCATCAACTCCCTTCACTTGCTTAATAAACATTTCTCTACTATCTGCATTGGAAAAAAGGACTTTAACTTCAGACTTCTGTTAAATTTGTACAGATCCTGTTCTAATTTAAACCAGTTACACCTCTCTTGTTTACAGAAAGATAGTCCCTTTTCCAATACTTTACTTTGATCTTCAGTAAGCACAGTATCAAAGATGTTAATTACTAACATATTTTCCCCTGACGGGTCCTCCTCTGTGTGTCTTGGACTGGCTGGCTGCTTGCCGGGATTGCGCCTGTGTTTCCTGCCGCCACGTCTCCTCCGGCGTCTGATTCCCCCGACGAGGACTCGGTGGTCATGTCAGAGCTGTTCACCTCCTTCTGGGCTCTCTGTTCCCGTAGGCGTGTGCTACCGGAAGTAGTATTCCAGGAACGGAGAGCCCAGAAGGAGGTGAACAGCTCTGACATGACCACCGAGTCCTCGTTGGGGGAATCAGATGCCGGAGTCGCCGGAGTAGTACTGTTCTTAGCATTTTAATACCTGTTACTCACCCTATCGGGGGAGGTCTATATGGCCTTCATGATTACCCTTACAAAATATAATAACAGGACATGCGGTCTGGGACCCATGGTAACTAGGTTGTGTTAATTACTACTGTTCTTAGCATTTTAATACCTGTTACTCACCCTATCGGGGGAGGTCTATATGGCCTGCATGATTACCCTAACAAAATATAATAATAAGACATAAGCTCTGGGACCCATGGTAAGTTTGTGTTAAGTAGTACTGTTCTTAGCATTTTAATACCTGTTACTCACCCTATCGGGGGAGGTCTATATGGCCTGCATGATTACACTTACAAAATATAATAACAAGACATGCGGTCTGGGACCCATGGTAACTAGGTTGTGTTAAGTAGTACTGTTCTTATTAGTTTAATACCTGTTACAACACCGAATGGTGGGAGGTCTATATGGCCTGCATGATTAGCCGCACCAAACCAAAAAAAAGGCATGCGGTCTTGGACTAAGACCCATGGCTAACTCGGTTGTTTAAAGTAGTACTATTCTTAGCACTTTCATGCCTGTTACTTCCAGGCCTCTCGGGGGAGGTCTACATGGCCATCATGATTATCCTAACAAAGTACAACAACAAAACATGCGGTCTGGGACCCATGGTAACTCGGTTGTGTTAATTAGTACTGTTCTTATTAGTTTAATACCTGTTACAACCCCTAATGGTGGGAGGTCTATATGACCTGCATGATTAGCCGCACCAAACCAAAAAAAAGACATGCGTTCTTGGACTAAGACCCATGTCTAACTCGGTTGTTTAAAGTAGTACTATTCTTAGCACTTTCATCCCTGTTACTTCCAGGCCTCTCGGGGGTGGTCTACATGGCCATCATTATTAGCCTAACATAGTACAATAAAACCTTGGCTCTTGAAAGCCTGTTAATTGGCTTTATTTTGGTAGTACTGTTCTTATTAGTTTAATACCTGTTACAACACCGAATGGTGGGAGGTCTATATGGCCTGCATGATTAGCCGCACCAAACCAAAAAAAAAGACATGCGGTCTTGGACTAAGACCCATGGCTAACTCGGTTGTGTAAAGTAGTACTATTCTTAGCACTTTCATCCCTGTTACTTCAAGGCCTCTCGGGGGTGGTCTATATGGCCATCATGATTAGCCTAACAAAGTACAACAATAAAACCTTGGCTCTTGAAAGCCCGTTAATTGGCTTTATTTTGGTAGTACTGTTCTTATTAGTTTAATACCTGTTACAACACCGAATGGTGGGAGGTCTATATGGCCTGCATGATTATTAGCCACACCAAACCAAAAAAAAGCCATGCGGTCTTGGAATAAGACCCATGGCTAACTCGGTTGTTTAAAGTAGTACTATTCTTAGCACTTTCATCCCTGTTACTTCCAGGCCTCTCGGGTGTGGTCTACATGGCCATCATGTTTAGCCTAACATAGTACAATAAAACCTTGGCTCTTGAAAGCCTGTTAATTGGCTTTATTTTGGTAGTACTGTTCTTATTAGTTTAATACCTGTTACAACACCGAATGGTGGGAGGTCTATATGGCCTGCATGATTATTAGCCACACCAAACCAAAAAAAAAGACATGCGGTCTTGGACTAAGACCCATGGCTAACTCGGTTGTGTAAAGTAGGACTATTCTTAGCACTTTCATCCCTGTTACTTTAAGGCCTCTCGGGGTGGTCTACATGGCCATCATGATTAGCCTAACAAAGTACAACAATAAAACCTTGGCTCTTGAAAGCCCGTTAATTGGCTGTATTTTGGTAGTACTGTTCTTATTAGTTTAATACCTGTTACAACACCGAATGGTGGGAGGTCTATATGGCCTGCATGATTAGCCGCACCAAACCAAAAAAAAAGGCATGCGGTCTTGGACTAAGACCCATGGCTAACTCGGTTGTGTAAAGTAGTACTATTCTTAGCACTTTCATCCCTGTAACTTCCAGGCCTCTCGGGGGTGGTCTACATGGCCATCATGATTATCCTAACAAAGTACAACAATAAAACCTTGGCTCTTGAAAGCCTGTTAATTGGCTTTATTTTGGTAGTACTGTTCTTATTAGTTTAATACCTGTTACAACACCGAATGGTGGGAGGTCTATATGGCCTGCATGATTATTAGCCGCACCAAACCAAAAAAAAAGGCATGCGGTCTTGGACTAAGACCCATGGCTAACTCGGTTGTTTAAAGTAGTACTATTCTTAGCACTTTCATCCCTGTTACTTCCAGGCCTCTCGGGGGTGGTCTACATGGCCATCATGTTTAGCCTAACATAGTACAATAAAACCTTGGCTCTTGAAAGCCTGTTAATTGGTTTTATTTTGGTAGTACTGTTCTTATTAGTTTAATACCTGTTACAACACCGAATGGTGGGAGGTCTATATGGCCTGCATGATTATTAGCCACACCAAACCAAAAAAAAAGACATGTGGTCTTGGACTAAGACCCATGGCTAACTCGGTTGTGTAAAGTAGGACTATTCTTAGCACTTTCATCCCTGTTACTTCAAGGCCTCTCGGGGGTGGTCTACATGGCCATCATGATTAGCCTAACAAAGAACAACAATAAAACCTTGGCTCTTGAAAGCCCGTTAATTGGCTGTATTTTGGTAGTACTGTTCTTATTAGTTTAATACCTGTTACAACACCGAATGGTGGGAGGTCTATATGGCCTGCATGATTATTAGCTGCACCAAACCAAAAAAAAAGACATGCGGTCTTGGACTAAGACCCATGGCTAACTCGGTTGTTTAAAGTAGTACTATTCTTAGCACTTTCATCCCTGTTACTTCCAGGCCTCTCGGGGGTGGTCTACATGGCCATCATGTTTAGCCTAACATAGTACAATAAAACCTTGGCTCTTGAAAGCCTGTTAATTGGCTTTATTTTGGTAGTACTGTTCTTATTAGTTTAATACCTGTTACAACACCGAATGATGGGAGGTCTATATGGCCTGCATGATTAGCCGCACCAAACCAAAAAAAAAAGGCATGCGGTCTTGGACTAAGACCCATGGCTAACTCGGTTGTGTAAAGTAGGACTATTCTTAGCACTTTCATCCCTGTTACTTCAAGGCCTCTCGGGGGTGGTCTACATGGCCATCATGATTACCCTCAACAAAATATAACAACAAGACGTGCGGTCAGGGAACCATGGTAAGGTTACTTCCTTTCGCAAAATCAAGTATACCAGTTGCAGGCAGAGGTTCTGACCCTGCATTATGGCTGCACCTCTCCCTAAAAGAGGCATCTGTTACAGAGTCTGTGGGCATGTATGCAAAGAGATGGCCTGCCTAAAAGGAGCAGCAAGGCAGTACAGGTCGTTCTCCTTCAGCCGTTTTATACGATGGCCCACGACCCTCAACAGCCACAACAGAATGATACACCACATATGCCATCCTTTTGAACAATAGAGTACAGGTATGGAATTGATTTTAGGAACACTGAGATAATTTTTAGGAACCGTGAACTTGAACAAAAAACCATGCTTGGACACCCAGTACAGTACAGGTCATTCTCCTTCGGCCTTTTTATAAGAGGGTCCCGGACCCTCAACAAAAACAACAGCAGGAAAGAGGACATATGGCATCCTTTTGAACAATAGAGTACAGGTAAGGCATTGATTTTAGAAACCCGGAGATAATTTGTTGGAACCGGGAAATTGAACAAAAAAATGATTGGACACCCAGTACACTTATTTCTACTTCAGCCTTTTTATAAGAGGCTCCAGGACCCTCATCAGAAACAACAGCAGGAAAGAGGACATATGGCATCCTTTTGAACAATAGAGTACAGGTAAGGCATTGATTTTAGAAACCCAGAGATAATTTTTAGGAAATGGGAAATAGAAAAAAACATTGATTGGACACCCAGTACACTTCTTTCTCTTTCGGCCTTTTTATAAGAGGGTCCAGGACCCTCAACAGAAACAACAGCCGGAAAGAGGACATATGGCATCCTTTTGAACAATAGAGTACAGGTAAGGCATTGATTTTAGAAACCCAGAGATCATTTTTAGGAAACGGGAAATAGAAAAAAACATTGATTGGACACCCAGTACACTTCTTTCTACTTCAGCCTTTTTATAAGAGGCTCCAGTACCCTCAACAAAAACAACAGCAGGAAAGAGGACATATGGCATCCTTTTGAACAATAGAGTACAGGTACAGCATTGATTTTAGAAACCCAGAGATAATTTGTTGGAACCGGGAAATTGAACAAAAAAATGATTGGACACCCAGTACACTTCTTTCTACTTCAGCCTTTTTATAAGAGGGTCCAGGACCCTCAACAAAAACAACAGCAGGAAAGAGGACATATGGCATCCTTTTGAACAATAGAGTACAGTTACAGCATTGATTTTAGAAACCCAGAGATAATTTGTTGGAACCTGGAAATTGAACAAAAAAAATGATTGGACACCCAGTACACTTCTTTCTACTTCAGCCTTTTTAAAAGAGGGTCCAGGACCCTCAACAAAAACAACAGCAAGAAAGAGGACATATGGCATCCTTTTGAACAATAGAGTATAGGTACAGCATTGATTTTAGAAACCCAGAGATAATTTGTTGGAACCGGGAAATTGAACCAAAAAAATGATTGGACACCCAGTACACTTCTTTCTACTTCAGCCTTTTTATAAGAGGGTCCAGGACCCTCAACAAAAACAACAGCAGGAAAGAGGACATATGGCATCCTTTTGAACAATAGAGTACAAGTACAGCATTGATTTTAGAAACCCAGAGATAATTTGTTGGAACCAGGAAATTGAACCAAAAAAATGATTGGACACCCAGTACACTTCTTTCTACTTCAGCCTTTTTATAAGAGGGTCCAGGACCCTCAACAAAAACAACAGCAGGAAAGAGGACATATGGCATCCTTTTGAACAATAGAGTACAGGTAAGGCATTGATTTTAGAAACCCAGAGATAATTTTTAGGAAATGGGAAATAGAAAAAAACATTGATTGGACACCCAGTACACTTCTTTCTCTTTCGGCCTTTTTATAAGAGGGTCCAGGACCCTCAACAGAAACAACAGCCGGAAAGAGGACATATGGCATCCTTTTGAACAATAGAGTACAGGTAAGGCATTGATTTTAGAAACCCAGAGATCATTTTTAGGAAACGGGAAATAGAAAAAAACATTGATTGGACACCCAGTACACTTCTTTCTTCTTCTGCCTTTTTATAAGAGGGTCCAGGACCCTCAACAGAAACAACAGCCGGAAAGAGGACATATGGCATCCTTTTGAATAATAGATTACAGGTAAGGCATTGATTTTAGAAACCCGGAGATAATTTGTTGGAACCGGGAAATTGAACCAAAAAAATGATTGGACACCCAGTACACTTCTTTCTACTTCAGCCTTTTTATAAGAGGCTCCAGGACCCTCAACAAAAACAAGAGCAGGAAAGAGGACATATGGCATCCTTTTGAACAATAGAGTACAGGTACAGCATTGATTTTAGAAACCCAGAGATAATTTGTTGGAACCGGGAAATTGAACAAAAAAATGATTGGACACCCAGTACACTTCTTTCTACTTCAGCCTTTTTATAAGAGGGTCCAGGACCCTCAACAAAAACAACAGCAGGAAAGAGGACATATGGCATCCTTTTGAACAATAGAGTACAGTTACAGCATTGATTTTAGAAACCCAGAGATAATTTGTTGGAACCTGGAAATTGAACAAAAAAAATGATTGGACACCCAGTACACTTCTTTCTACTTCAGCCTTTTTAAAAGAGGGTCCAGGACCCTCAACAAAAACAACAGCAAGAAAGAGGACATAAGGCATCCTTTTGAACAATAGAGTATAGGTACAGCATTGATTTTAGAAACCCGGAGATAATTTGTTGAAACCGGGAAATTGAACCAAAAAAATGATTGGACACCCAGTACACTTCTTTCTACTTCAGCCTTTTTATAAGAGGGTCCAGGACCCTCAACAAAAACAACAGCAGGAAAGAGGACATATGGCATCCTTTTGAACAATAGAGTACAGGTACAGCATTGATTTTAGAAACCCGGAGATAATTTTTAGGAACCGGGAGATGGAAAAAGATGCTTGGACAACCAGTACACTTTGTTCTCCTTCAGCCTTTTAATAAGATGGCCCACGAACCTCAACAGGCACAACAGCATGAAACACCACATATGCCATCCTTTTGCACAATCGAGTACAGGTATGGCATTGATTTGAGGAACCCAGAGATAATTGAGAGGAACTGGGAACATTTAACAAAAAAATGTGCTTGGACACCCAGTACAGGTCGTTCTCCTTCAGCCTTTTTATACCATGGGCCACGACCCTCAACAGGCACAACAGCATGAAACACCACATATGCCACCCTTTTGCACAATAAACTACAGGTATGGCATAGATGGAACCCAGAGATAATTTAGAGCAACCAAGAGACGGATAAAGATGCTTGGTCGGTCCTCCTCCTTCAAATTTGGGGCACTGCGCGTGCAATTTAATGGTCCACCAGATATGAGTGGTGTGTTAAGTTGTACTATTCTTAACAGTTTAATCACTGTTATGTGCCTTTTTTTTGCTTTGAGTTTTGTAGCCACAGAGCAGCAGCAGAGGCCATAAAAATTAGGCATGTACAAATGACTGAAAAATTGGGTATTGTTGCAGCCACTGCTGTAGCAGCGGCCAGAAAAATTGATGTTTGTAAAACATTTAGAAAGTGCCCTAAAAGCTTGCGGCTTGAACACTAGTTGTTGGCGGATAAGTCACGCAAGTCATCCTGCATTATAAGAAAAAAAAAGCCAGCGTGTGTACCATTTGTAGCCCCAGACAGCTCATCTCATCATCAGGCCTTTTTTACTCAAATGTATTGCCCAATGTCAGTCCCTCCGGGATCCATCCCTCATTCATTTTAATAAAGGTGAGATAGTCAAGACTTTTTTGACCTAGGCAACTTCTCTTCTCAGTGACAAAACCTCCTGCTGCACTGAAGGTCTTTTCGGACAGGACACTTGAAGCGGGGCAGGCCAGAAGTTCAATTGCAAATTGGGATAGCTCAGGCCACAGGTCAAGCCTGCACACCCAGTAGTTAAGGGGTCCATCGCTCCTCAGAGTGTCGAGATCCGCAGTTAATGCTAGGTAGTCTGCTACCTGTCGGTTGAGTCTTTCTCTGAGGCTGGATCCCGAAAGGCTCTGGCGATGCATGGGAGTTAAAAAGGTCCGCATCTCCTCCATCAACAAGACGTCAGGAAAGCGTCCTGTCCTTGCCGCCGTGGTCGTGGGAGGAGGAGGAGGAGAATTACTTTCATCTCTTCCCCTGTTACATTCCCGTTGTGCTGTGACATCACCCTTATACGCTGTGTAAAGCATAGTTTTTAATTTATTTTTAAAATGCTCCATCCTTTCCGACTTGCGGGAATTTGGTAACATTTCAGGCACTTTATGCTTATACCGGGGGTCTAGTAGCGTGGACACCCAGTACAGGTCGTTCTCCTTCAGCTTTTTTATACGAGGGTCCCTCAACAGGCACGACAGCATGAAAGAACCCATTTGCACAAGGTTGGATGCCGAGCTAATCATGTCCCGTTCCTCCTCCTCACTGATGTCACTGAGGGTATCTTCTTCCCCCCAGCCACGTACAACACCACAGGTACCAGACATGTGACAACAATGAGCACCCTGGGATGCCTGTTGTGCTTGGTCTTCCTCCTCCTCCTCCTCAAAGCCACATTCCTCCTCTGACTCCTCTTCCTCACAATCCTCTTCCTGCGTTGCCGCAGGTCCAGCAAGCGATGCTGATAAGGCTGTTTGTGGTGGTGATGGACACCACAACTCTTCCTCTTCATGCTCATCTACGGCCTGATCCAGCACTCTTCACAGGGCATGCTCCAGGAAGAAAACAAATGGTATGATGTCGCTGATGGTGCCTTCGGTGCGACTGACAAGGTTTGTCACCTCCTCAAAAGGACGCATGAGCCTACAGGCATTGCGCATGAGCGTCCAGTAATTTGGCAAAAAAATCCCCAGCTCCCCAGAGGCTGTCCTAGCACCCCGGTCATACAAATACTCATTAACAGCTTTTTCTTGTTGGAGCAGGCGGTCAAACATTAGGAGTGTTGAATTCCACCGTGTCGGGCTGTCGCAAATCAAGCGCCTCACTGGCAGGTTGTTTCGACGCTGGATATCGGACAAGTGCGCCATGGCCGTGTAGGAATGCCTGAAATGGCCACACACCTTCCTGGCCTGCTTCAGGACGTCCTGTAAGCCTGGGTACGTATGCACAAATCGTTGTACAATCAGATTACACACATGTGCCATGCACGGCACATGTGTCAACTTGCCCAATTTCAATGCCGCCACCAAATTACTTCCATTGTCAGAAACAACCTTGCCAATCTCCAGTTGGTGCGGAGTCAGCCACTGATCCACCTGTGCATTCAGGGCGGTCAGGAGTGCTGGTGCGGTGTGACTCTCCGCTTTCAGGCAAGTCAAGCCCAAGATGGCGTGACACTGCCGTATCCGGGATGTGGCATAGTACCTGGGGAGCTGGGGGGGTGCCATTGATGTGGAGCAAGACACAGAAGCAGAAGAGGACTCAGCCGAGGAAGAGGTTATGGAAGAGGTTATGGAAGAGGATGGAGTAGGAGGAGTAGAGGAGGTAGCAGCAGGCCTGCCTGCAAGTCGTGGCGGTGTCACCAACTCTTCTGCAGAGCCACGCATTCCATGCTTGTCAGACATCAGCAGGTTTACCCAATGCGCAGTGTAGGTGATATACCTGCCCTGACCATGCTTTGCAGACCAGCTATCCGTGGTCATATGGACCCTTGCCCCAACGCTGTGTGCCAGACATGCCATTACTTCCTTTCGCACAACAGAGTACAGGTTTGGGATTGCCTTTTGTGAAAATAAATTTCTGCCAGGTACCTTCCACTGCGGTGTCCCAATAGATACAAATTTTTTGAAAGCATCAGACTCCACCAGCTTGTATGGTAAAAGCTGGCGGGCTAAGAGTTCAGACAAGCCAGCTGTCAGACGCCGGGCAAGGGGGTGAATTGGCTTCTTATGCTCAAACATGTCCTTGACTGACACCTGACTGTGGGCAGATGACCAGGAACTGCTACGTAAGAGAGACTCAGTGGAGGATGGTTGAGAGGGGGCAAGGAGGACAGCAGTGGTTGACGTGGCTGAAGATGCTGGAGCAGGAGGAGGAGGGCGGCTTTCAGTTTGTGTGCTGCTTCTACTCATGTGTTCTTCCCATCGGCGTTTGTGATGGGAGACCATGTGCCTTCGCAAAGCAGTTGTACCTAGGTGGGTGTTGGACTTCCCATGACTCAGTTTCTTTTGGCACAGGTTGCAAATGGCATCGCTGTTGTCAGAGGCAGACACACAAAAAAATGCCACACTGCTGAGCTCTGCGATGACGGCATTCTGGTGGTGGCAACAGCATGCGTTGATGGGCGTTGATGGCGATGCATGCTGTCTGACTGTGCCACTAGCTCCTTGCGATGACCTCCCCCTGCTTCCAACTCGTCTCCTCCTCTCTGTCTCCCCATCTGAACTTTCCCCCTCTTCTTCTTCTCTTCTAGCAGGCACCCACGTGACATCCACCGACACATCATCATCAACCGCTTCACTTGTATCTGACACATCAAGAAAGGAAGCAGCAGCGGGTACAACATCATCATCATCACATCGTACCTCCATGTCTGTAATACTGCCTGACTGAGACATATCACTGTTATCTACATCCTCTGTCAATGATGGTTGCGCATCACTCATTTCTTCCAACTGATGTGTCAATAACTCCTGTGACAGATCAAGTGAAGCGGCTGTGGTGCTAGTGTTGGTGGTGGCGACAGGCGGGAGCGAGTGGCACTGGTCACTTGAGAGGTGCCCAAAGCACAGCTGGACGTAGATGGTGCGTCAAGGTTAGGAGGACTAGGAGCGGAAGCTGTAGAAGATTGGGTGTCCTATGTTAGCCATTCAACTAGGTCCTCCTCAGAACTTTTCACGTCCCCCCTGGCACCCGGCGTCTGAGCAATGTGCATATTTGTAGGGTCTAAAGGAATCACAGCACCACGACCACGATGGAACCTGCGGGGTGGCCTGCCTCTGCCTGTCATTTTTTTTAAAAATGGACACTTACAATACTATTACACAAATTATGAGTGGTGGCACTGGGCAAGTGGGCACAGTATACGCTGTGAGACTCACAACAAAAAAAAGACTGATGTTTCAAAGTCAAAAATGTTTATTTTTTAAATATTAGAAGTACTGTGACAACAAATATGATTGTTGGCACTAGTTGGCAAATGGGCCTGTCTGGCACACACGCTGGGAGTAAGGCAACTGCAATTAGATTAAACTAGCTGAGTCATGCTTCTTAGTCCAAAATTTTTTTTTTTTTTAAATTGACAATACTGTTAGAACAAATATGATTGGTGGCACTAGTTGGAAACGGCAAGTGGGCCTGGCACACAGGCTGGCAGACAGGCAACTGCAATTCAATGGCACTAGGAGACTGAAGATTCACAGTCAAAAAAGTAATCATTTAAAATGTTTTCAATATTGTTACAAGAAATATGATTGGTGGCACTAGTTGGCTAGTGGGCCTGGTATACACGCTGGCAGGCAGGAGGAAACTGCAATTCAATGGCACTAGCAAACTGATGATTCACAATCTAACAATTTTTTATTTTAAATATTAACAATACTGTTACAACAAATATGATTGGTGTAACTAGTTGGCAAGTGGGCCTGGCACACAGGCTGGCAGGCAGGCAACTGCAATTCAATGGCACTAGGAGACTGAAGATTCACAGTCAAAAAAGTTATGATTTAAAAAAATTTCAATACTGTTACAAGAAATATGATTGGTGGCACTAGCTGTCTAGTGGGCCTAGCACACACGCTGGCAGGCAGGAGGAAACTGCAATTCAATGCACTAGCAAACTGATGATTCACAATCTAACAATTTTTTATTTTAAATATTAACAATACTGTTACAACAAATATGATTGGTGTAACTAGTTGGCAAGTGGGCCTGGCACACAGGCTGGCAGGCAGGCAACTGCAATTCAATGGCACTAGGAGACTGAAGATTCACAGTCAAAAAAGTTATGATTTAAAAAAAATTCAAGACTGTTACAAGAAATATGATTGGTGGCACTAGTTGGCTAGTGGGCCTGGCACACACGCTTGGAAGGCAGGAGGAAACTGCAATTCAATGGCACTAGCAAACTGATGATTCACAATCTAACAATTTTTTATTTTAAATATTAGCAATACTGTTACAACAAATATGATTGGTGTAACTAGTTGGCAAGTGGGCCTGGCACACAGGCTGGCAGGCAGGCAACTGCAATTCAATGGAACTAGGAGACTGAAGATTCACAGTCAAAAAAGTTATGATTTAAAAAAAAATCAAGACTGTTACAAGAAATATGATTGGTGGCACTAGTTGGCTAGTGGGCCTGGCACACACGCTTGGAAGGCAGGAGGAAACTGCAATTCAATGGCACTAGCAAACTGATGATTCACAATCTAACAATTTTTTATTTTAAATATTAGCAATACTGTTACAACAAATATGATTGGTGTAACTAGTTGGCTAGTGGGCAGTTACAACAAATATGATTGGTGGCACTAGTTGGCTAGTGGGCCTGGCACACACGCTGGCAGGCAGGAGGAAACTGCAATTCAATGGCACTAGCAAACTGATGATTCACAATCTAACAATTTTTTATTTTAAATATTAACAATAGTGTTACAACAAATATGATTGGTGTAACTAGTTGGCAAATGGGCCTGGCACACAGGCTGGCAGGCAGGCAACTGCAATTCAATGGCACTAGGAGACTGAAGATTCACAGTCAAAAAAGTTATGATTTAAAAAAATTTCAAGACTGTTACAAGAAATATGATTGGTGGCACTAGTTGGCTAGTAGGCCTGGCACACACGCTGGCAGGCAGGAGGAAACGGCAATTCAATGGCACTAGCAAACTGATGATTCACAATCTAACAATTTTTTATTTTAAATATTAACAATACTGTTACAACAAATATGATTGGTGTAACTAGTTGGCAAGTGGGCCTGGCACACAGGCTGGCAGGCAGGCAACTGCAATTCAATGGCACTAGAAGACTGAAGATTCACAGTCAAAAAAGTTATGATTTAAAAAAATTTCAATACTGTTACAAGAAATATGATTGGTGGCACTAGTTGGCTAGTGGGCCTGGCACACACGCTGGCAAGCAGGAGGAAACTGCAATTCAATGGCACTAGCAAACTGATGATTCACAATCTAACAATTTTTTTATTTTAAATATTAACAATACTGTTACAACAAATATGATTGGTGTAACTAGTTGGCAAGTGGGCCTGGCACACAGGCTGGCAGGCAGGTAACTGCAATTCAATGGCACTAGGAGACTGAAGTTTCACAGTCAAAAAAGTTATGATTTAAAATGTTTTCAATACTGTTACAAGAAATATGATTGGTGGCACTAGTTGGCTAGTGGGCCTGGCACACACGCTGGCAGGCAGGAGGAAACTGCAATTCAATGGCACTAGCAAACTGATGATTCACAATCTAACAATTTTTTAAAAAAATATTAACAATACTGTTACAACAAATATGATTGGTGTAACTAGTTGGCAAGTGGGCCTGGCACACAGGCTGGCAGGCAGGCAACTGCAATTCAATGGCACTAGGAGACTGAAGATTCACAGTCAAAAAAGTTATGATTTAAAAAAAATTCAAGACTGTTACAACAAATATGATTGTGGCACTAGTTGGCTAGTGGGTCTGGCACACACGCTGGCAGACAGGAAACTGCAATTCAATGGCAATAGCAGACTGATGATTCACAATCTAAGAATTTATTATTTTATTTTAAATATTTATAATACTGTTAGAACAAATATGATTGGTGTAACTAGTTGGCAAGTGGCCTGGCACACATGCTGGCAGGCAGGCAACTGCAATTCAAAGGCACTAGCAGACTGATGAATCACAGGCAAAAAATTATTTATTCTAAATATTTACTATACTGTTATAACAAATATGATTGGTGGGAATAGTTGGCAGCAAGTGGGCCTGGCACACACGCTGGCAGGCAGGCAACTGCAATTGGATTACACTAGCAGACTGATCTTTCAGAGTCAAAAATTTATTATTTTTAATATTTAAACTACTGTTATAACAAATATGATTGGTGGCACCAGTTGGCAAGTGGGCCTGGCACACACGCTGGCTGACAGGCAACTGCAATTCCATTGCACTAGCTAGCCGATGATTCACAGTCAAAAAATATTTTATTTTAAATATTTACACTACTGTTATAACAAATATGATTGGTGTAACTAGTTGGCAAGTGGGCCTGGCACACACGCTGGCAGGCAGGCAACTGCAATTAGATAACAATAGCTGAGTGATGTAACAGTTTGTTTTTACAAAAGTTACAAAAATGTTACGATAGATAGGAGTAATGGCACTCAGGATAGAACTAGGCACAGTATGTGCTGGCAGCCTGACACACAGGCTGGCACTAGTGGTGGCAGGCTGGCCTGTGAACTAAGATTACATAACACTCGAAGAGTGATGTAAAAGTTTTTTTTTACAAAATTTAATATTATGTTACACCAGATAGGAGTCGTGGACTGGCACTGAGGATGGAAGTAGGCACAGTATATGATGGCAGCCTGACACACAGGCTGGCACTAATGGCAGCCTGGCTGGCCTGGCAACTAAAATTAAATAACACTAGAAGAGGACTGATGTAAAAAAAAATTTTACATAAAATTTACACTAATGTTGTTACACCAGATATAAGTGGTGGAAAAAAATAAAATAATCTGTGTCACACTATATGATGTGGGCCTGAAACACACAGGCCTGATGGAAAAAGAAATTAAATTACACTAGCAAAATGATTTTAATTTTTTTTTTAACTTTAAAATAATGTAAAGCAGATATGAGTCGTGGCTGGTAGGTTGGGCAGCAATTTACCACAGTATGCTGTGTAAGTGAGAAAGACACAGGCCTGATAGAAAATGAAATTAGATTACACTAGCAAAATAATTTAAAGTTTTTTTTTTTGGAATTTAAAAAAAGGTTAAGCACATATGAGTCGTGGCTGATAGACTAGGGAGGGCAGCAATTAAACACAGTATGCTCTGTAAGTCAGCAAAACACACATGCCTGATAGAAAATAAAAATAGATTACCCTAGCAAAATGATTTAAAGGTTTTTTTTTAATTTAAAGAAAAAGGTTAAGCACATATGAGTCGTGGCTGCTAGCCTTGGTAGGGCATCAATTAACCACAGTAGGCTCTGTAAGTCAGATAAACACACAGGCCTGATAGAAAATAAAATTAGATTACACTAGCAAAATGATTTAAAGGTTTGTTTTTTTTTAATTTAAAGGAAAAGGTTAAGCACATATGAGTCGTGGGCCGGCTGCTAGCCTTGGTAGGGCAGCAATTAACCACAGTAGGCTCTGTAAGTCAGATACACACAGGCCTGATAGAAAATAAAATTAGATTACACTAGCAAAATGATTTAAAGTTTTTTTTTTTTGGAATTTAAAAAAAAGTTAAGCACATATGAGTCATGGCTGATGGACTAGGGAGGGCAGCAATTAAACACAGTAAGCTCTGTAAGTCAGCAAAACACACAGGCCTGATAGAAAATGAAATTAGATTACACTAGCAAAATGATTTAAAAGTTTTTTTTTAAATTTAAAATAATGTTAATGTTAAAATAAGCAGATATGAGTGGTGGCTGGCACAGAGCAATGAACCACATTTTATGCTGTGTGAGCCTGAGACACAGGCCTGATAGAAAATGAAAATAAATTACACTAGCAAAATAATTTCAAATTTTTGTTGGTTAAATTTAAACTAATGTTAAGCAGATATCAGTGGTGGCACTAATCACAGCATATGCTGTGAGCCTCACACACAGGCTGAAAGCCAGGCAAATGCAAATAAAAATACAAAGAAAAAAAAAACAATGAAGTTATAGCCCTAAAAAGGGCTTTTTGGGGTGCTGTCCTTGCAGCAGAGATGAGATGAGTCCTTCAGGACTGTAGTGGACACTAAATACACTAGCCTAGCTATCTATTTCCCTATAATTTCAGCAGCAGCAACACAAAAGGTCCTCTCACTAACAAAGCAAGGTCGTAATGAGTCTAAAATGGCTGCTGCCAAGAAGCTGGGAGGGTCTGTGAGGGAGTGTCTGATGCTGATTGGCTCTAATGTGTCAGAAGGCTGTGACATACAGGGTCAAAGTTTCCTCACTGATGACACATAGGGGGCGGATGGAACATCGCATATGTTCGCCCGTAGCGGCGAACGCGAACAAGCTAAGTTTGCGGTGAACTGTTCGCGGGCGAACAGTTCGGGACATCACTAGTTGTGGGGTCTTCCAGAGATAGATTTCATGGCCTCTCATCTAAACAAGAAACTTCCCAGATACCTGTCCAGGTCCAGGGATGTTCAGGCGGAAGCAGGGGATGCGCTGACACTTCCTTGGTGTTATCATCCTGCTTACTTCTTCCAAGAGTGATCTCCAAAATCATCATGGAACAATCATTTGTGTTGCTGGTGGCTCCAGCATGACAACAAAGGTTTTGGTATGCGGATCTGGTTTGGATGTCCAGTTGCCCGTTTTGGCCACTTCCATTCGGCCAGACCTACTATCTCAAGGTCCGTTTTCCATCAGGATCTCAAATCATTAAATTTGAAGGTATGGAAATTGAACGCTTAGTACTAAGTCATAGAGGTTTCTCTGACTCAGTGATTAATACTATGTTTCAAGCTCGTAAATCTGTTTCTAGGGTAGCCGCCCCCCTCAGGGGAGGCGGTGGGCAGAGCCGCTCGCCTCGGGACCGGAGGCTAGTGTATTTAGAGTTTGGAAGACTTACATTTCATGGTGTTCTTCTCATAAATTCTCCTGGCATT